>NC_058114.1:35305552-35385044 GCF_914725855.1 Thunnus albacares | reverse complement strand
ACAAACCAGTCACTTTTCATCAGAATCGATGCAGACTCAACCAAAACGCTCTGCTGTACTGGCAGAGTCACGGCACACACCGTACATGCATTTTCATGTGTTTCTGTCAATTTCAGTGTTAGTGGGCCCAAACTAGTCACTTTTCATCATATTCGATCCAGACTCACACCTAATGCTCGGTTCTGCTAGCAGAGTGACGACACACAGAGAATATGCATTTTCATGTGTTTCTATCAATTTCAGTGTTATCGGACACAAACTAGTCACTTTTCATCATATTCGATCCAGACTCACACCTAATGCTTGGTTCTGCTAGCAGAGGAAGGCACACACAGTATATGAATTTTCATGTGTTTCTATCAATTTCAGTGTTATTGGGCCCAAACTAGTCACTTTTCATCATATTCGATCCAGACTCACACCTAATGCTTGGTTCTGCTAGCAGAGTGAAGACACACAGAGAATATGCATTTTCGTGTTTCTATCAATTTCAGTGTTATCGGACACAAACTAGTCACTTTTCATCATATTCGATCCAGACTCACACCTAATGCTTGGTTCTGCTAGCAGAGTGAAGACACAAACAGAATATGCATTTTCATGTGTTTCTATCAATTTCAGTGTTATTGGACACAAACTAGTCACTTTTCATCACAATCGATGCAGACTCACACCTAATGCTCGGTTCTGCTAGCAGAGTGAAGACACACAGAGAATATGCATTTTCATGTGTTTCTATCAATTTCAGTGTTATTGGGCCCAAACTAGTCACTTTTCATCATATTCGATCCAGACTTAGACCTAATGCTTGGTTCTGCTAGCAGAGTGAAGACACACACAGAATATGCATTTTCATGTGTTTCTATCAATTTCAGTGTTATCGGACACAAACTAGTCACTTTTCATCATATTTGATCCAGACTCACACCTAATGCTTGGTTCTGCTAGCAGAGTGAAGACACACAGAGAATATGCATTTTCATGTGTTTCTATCAATTTCAGTGTTATCGGACAGAAACTAGTCACTTTTCATCATATTCGATTCAGACTCACACCTAATGCTAGCAGAGTGAAGACACACAGAGAATATGCATTTTCATGTGTTTCTATCAATTTCAGTGTTATCGGACAGAAACTAGTCACTTTTCATCATATTCGATTCAGACTCACACCTAATGCTAGCAGAGTGAAGGCACACACAGAATATGCATTTTCATGTGTTTCTGTCAATTTCAGTGTTATTGGGCCCAAACTAGTCACTTTTCATCATATTCGATCCAGACTCACACCTAATGCTTGGTTCTGCTAGCAGAGTGAAGACACACACAGAATATGCATTTTCATGTGTTTCTATCAATTTCAGTGTTATCGGACACAAACTAATCACTTTTCATCATATTCGATCCAGACTCAGACCTAATGCTTGGTTCTGCTAGCAGAGTGAAGACACACAGAGAATATGCATTTTCATGTGTTTCTATCAATTTCAGTGTTATCGGACACAAACCAGTCACTTTTCATCATATTCGATCCAGACTCACACCTAATGCTTGGTTCTGCTAGCAGAGTGAAGGCACATACAGTATATGTATTTTCATGTGTTTCTATGAATTTCAGTGTTAGTGGGCCCAAACTAGTCACTTTTCATCATATTCGATCAAGACTCACACCTAATGCTTGGTTCTGCTAGCAGAGTGAAGACACACAGAGAATATGCATTTTCATGTGTTTCTATCAATTTCAGTGTTATCGGACACAAACTAGTCACTTTTCATCATATTCGATCAAGACTCACACCTAATGCTTGGTTCTGCTAGCAGAGTGAAGACACACAGAGAATATGCATTTTCATGTGTTTCTATCAATTTCAGTGGTATCGGACACAAACTAGTCACTTTTCATCATATTCGATCAAGACTCACACCTAATGCTTGGTTCTGCTAGCAGAGTGAAGACACACAGAGAATATGCATTTTCATGTGTTTCTATCAATTTCAGTGTTATCGGACACAAACTAGTCACTTTTCATCATATTCGATCCAGACTCAGACCTAATGCTTGGTTCTGCTAGCAGAGTGAAGACACACAGAGAATATGCATTTTCATGTGTTTCTATCAATTTCAGTGTTATCGGACACAAACTAGTCACTTTTCATCATATTCGATCCAGACTCAGACCTAATGCTTGGTTCTGCTAGCAGAGTGAAGACACACCGACAATATGCATTTTCATGTGTTTCTATCAATTTCAGTGTTATCGGACACAAACTAGTCACTTTTCATCATATTCGATCCAGACTCACACCTAATGCTTGGTTCTGCTAGCAGAGTGAAGGCACACACAGTATATGCATTTTCATGTGTTTCTATCAATTTCAGTGTTAGTGGGCCCAAACTAGTCACTTTTCATCATATTCGATCAAGACTCACACCTAATGCTTGGTTCTGCTAGCAGAGTGAAGACACACAGAGAATATGCATTTTCATGTGTTTCTGTCAATTTCAGTGTTATTGGGCCCAAACTAGTCACTTTTCATCATATTCGATCCAGACTCACACCTAATGCTCTGTCCTGCTAGCAGAGTGAAGACACACAGAGAATATGCATTTTCATGTGTTTCCATCAATTTCAGTGTTATCGGACACAAACTTTTCATCATCTTTTCATCATATTCGATCCAGACTCACACCTAATGCTTGGTTCTGCTGGCAGAGTGAAGGCACACACAGTGAAACACATGCATTTTCATGTGTTTCTGTCAATTTCAGTGTTATTGTGCCCAAACTAGTCACTTTTCATCATATTCGATTCAGACTCACACCTAATGCTTGTTTCTGCTAGCAGAGTGAAGACACACAGAGAATATGCATTTTCATGTGTTTCTATCAATTTCAGTGTTATCGGACACAAACTAGTCACTTTTCATCATATTCGATCAAGACTCACACCTAATGCTTGGTTCTGCTAGCAGAGTGAAGGCACACACAGTATATGCATTTTCATGTGTTTCTACCAATTTCAGTGTTAGTGGGCCCAAACTAGTCACTTTTCATCATATTCGATCAAGACTCACACCTAATGCTTGGTTCTGCTAGCAGAGTGAAGACACACAGAGAATATGCATTTTCATGTGTTTCTATCAATTTCAGTGTTATCGGACACAAACCAGTCACTTTTCATCAGAATCGATGCAGACTCACACCTAATGCTTGGTTCTGCTAGCAGAGTGAAGACACAGAGAATATGCATTTTCATGTGTTTCTATTAATTTCAGTGTTATCGGACACAAACTAGTCACTTTTCATCATATTCGATCCAGACTCACACCTAATGCTTGGTTCTGTTAGCAGAGTGAAGGCACACACAGTATATGCATTTTCATGTGTTTCTATCAATTTCAGTGTTATTGGTCCCAAACTAGTCACTTTTCATCATATTCGATCCAGACTCACACCTAATGCTTGGTTCTGCTAGCAGAGTGAAGACACACAGAGAATATGCATTTTCATGTGTTTCTGTCAATTTCAGTGTTATCGGACACAAACTAGTCACTTTTCATCAGAATCGATGCAGACTCAACCAAAACGCTCTGCTGTACTGGCAGAGTCACGGCACACACCGTACATGCATTTTCATGTGTTTCTGTCAATTTCAGTGTTAGTGGGCCCAAACTAGTCACTTTTCATCAGAATCGATGCAGATTCGTCCAAAACGCTCTGCTGTACTGGCAGAGTCACGGCACACACCGTACATGCATTTTCATGTGTTTCTGTCAATTTCAGTGTTATTGGGCCCAAACTAGTCACTTTTCATCATATTCGATCCAGACTCAGACCTAATGCTCGGTCCTGCTAGCAGAGTGAAGACACACAGAGAATATGCATTTTCATGTGTTTCTTTCAATTTCAGTGTTATCGGACACAAACTAGTCACTTTTCATCATATTCGATCCAGACTCACACCTAATGTTTGGTTCTGCTAGCAGAGGAAGGCACACACAGTATATGAATTTTCATGTGTTTCTATCAATTTCAGTGTTATTGGGCCCAAACTAGTCACTTTTCATCAGAATCGATGTAGACTCGTCCAAAACACTCTGCTGTACTGGCAGAGTCACGGCACACACCATACATGTATTTTCATGTGTTTCTTTCAATTTCAGTGTTATTGGGCCCAAACTAGTCACTTTTCATCATATTCGATCCAGACTCACACCTAATGCTCGGTCCTGCTAGCAGAGTGAAGACACACAGAGAATATGCATTTTCATGTGTTTCTATCAATTTCAGTGTTATCGGACACAAAGTAGTCACTTTTCATCATATTCGATTCAGAGTCACACCTAATGCTTGGTTCTGCTAGCAGAGGAAGGCACACACAGTATATGCATTTTCATGTGTTTCTATCAATTTCAGTGTTATTGGGCCCAAACTAGTCACTTTTCATCATATTCGATCCAGACTAATGCTTGGTTCTGCTAGCAGAGTGAAGACACACAGAGAATATGCATTTTCATGTGTTTCTATCAATTTCAGTGTTATCGGACACAAACCAGTCACTTTTCATCAGAATCGATGCAGACTCAACCAAAACGCTCTGCTGTACTGGCAGAGTCACGGCACACACCGTACATGCATTTTCATGTGTTTCTGTCAATTTCAGTGTTAGTGGGCCCAAACTAGTCACTTTTCATCAGAATTGATGCATACTCACCCAAAACGCTCTGCTGTACTGGCAGAGTCACGGCACACACCGTACATGCATTTTCATGTGTTTCTGTCAATTTCAGTGTTATTGTGCCCAAACTAGTCACTTTTCATCATATTCGATCCAGACTCACACCTAATGCTCTGTCCTGCTAGCAGAGTGAAGACACACAGACAATATGCATTTTCATGTGTTTCTATCAATTTCAGTGTTATCGGACACAAAGTAGTCACTTTTCATCATATTCGATTCAGAGTCACACCTAATGCTTGGTTCTGCTAGCAGAGGAAGGCACACACAGTATATGCATTTTCATGTGTTTCTATCAATTTCAGTGTTATTGGGCCCAAACTAGTCACTTTTCATCATATTCGATCCAGACTCACACCTAATGCTTGGTTCTGCTAGCAGAGTGAAGACACACAGAGAATATGCATTTTCATGTGTTTCTATCAATTTCAGTGTTATCGGACACAAACCAGTCACTTTTCATCAGAATCGATGCAGACTCAACCAAAACGCTCTGCTGTACTGGCAGAGTCACGGCACACACCGTACATGCATTTTCATGTGTTTCTGTCAATTTCAGTGTTAGTGGGCCCAAACTAGTCACTTTTCATCATATTCGATCGAGACTCACACCTAATGCTCGGTCCTGCTAGCAGAGTGACGACACACAGAGAATATGCATTTTCATGTGTTTCTATCAATTTCAGTGTTATCGGACACAAACTAGTCACTTTTCATCATATTCGATCCAGACTCACACCTAATGCTTGGTTCTGCTAGCAGAGGAAGGCACACACAGTATATGAATTTTCATGTGTTTCTATCAAATTCAGTGTTATTGGGCCCAAACTAGTCACTTTTCATCATATTCGATCCAGACTCACACCTAATGCTTGGTTCTGCTAGCAGAGTGAAGACACACAGAGAATATGCATTTTCGTGTTTCTATCAATTTCAGTGTTATCGGACACAAACTAGTCACTTTTCATCATATTCGATCCAGACTCACACCTAATGCTTGGTTCTGCTAGCAGAGTGAAGACACAAACAGAATATGCATTTTCATGTGTTTCTATCAATTTCAGTGTTATCGGACACAAACTAGTCACTTTTCATCACAATCGATGCAGACTCACACCTAATGCTCGGTTCTGCTAGCAGAGTGAAGACCCCCAGAGAATATGCATTTTCATGTGTTTCTATCAATTTCAGTGTTATTGGGCCCAAACTAGTCACTTTTCATCATATTCGATCCAGACTCAGACCTAATGCTTGGTTCTGCTAGCAGAGTGAAGACACACACAGAATATGCATTTTCATGTGTTTCTATCAATTTCAGTGTTATCGGACACAAACTAGTCACTTTTCATCATATTTGATCCAGACTCACACCTAATGCTTGGTTCTGCTAGCAGAGTGAAGACACACAGAGAATATGCATTTTCATGTGTTTCTATCAATTTCAGTGTTATCGGACAGAAACTAGTCACTTTTCATCATATTCGATTCAGACTCACACCTAATGCTAGCAGAGTGAAGACACACAGAGAATATGCATTTTCATGTGTTTCTATCAATTTCAGTGTTATCGGACAGAAACTAGTCACTTTTCATCATATTCGATTCAGACTCACACCTAATGCTAGCAGAGTGAAGGCACACACAGAATATGCATTTTCATGTGTTTCTGTCAATTTCAGTGTTATTGGGCCCAAACTAGTCACTTTTCATCATATTCGATCCAGACTCACACCTAATGTTTGGTTCTGCTAGCAGAGTGAAGACACACACAGAATATGCATTTTCATGTGTTTCTATCAATTTCAGTGTTATCGGACACAAACTAATCACTTTTCATCATATCCGATCCACACTCACACCTAATGCTTGGTTCTGCTAGCAGAGTGAAGACACACAGAGAATATGCATTTTCATGTGTTTCTATCAATTTCAGTGTTATCGGACACAAACCAGTCACTTTTCATCATATTCGATCCAGACTCACACCTAATGCTTGGTTCTGCTAGCAGAGTGAAGGCACATACAGTATATGTATTTTCATGTGTTTCTATGAATTTCAGTGTTAGTGGGCCCAAACTAGTCACTTTTCATCATATTCGATCAAGACTCACACCTAATGCTTGGTTCTGCTAGCAGAGTGAAGACACACAGAGAATATGCATTTTCATGTGTTTCTATCAATTTCAGTGTTATCGGACACAAACTAGTCACTTTTCATCATATTCGATCAAGACTCACACCTAATGCTTGGTTCTGCTAGCAGAGTGAAGACACACAGAGAATATGCATTTTCATGTGTTTCTATCAATTTCAGTGTTATCGGACACAAACTAGTCACTTTTCATCATATTCGATCAAGACTCACACCTAATGCTTGGTTCTGCTAGCAGAGTGAAGACACACAGAGAATATGCATTTTCATGTGTTTCTATCAATTTCAGTGTTATCGGACACAAACTAGTCACTTTTCATCATATTCGATCCAGACTCAGACCTAATGCTTGGTTCTGCTAGCAGAGTGAAGACACACAGAGAATATGCATTTTCATGTGTTTCTATCAATTTCAGTGTTATCGGACACAAACTAGTCACTTTTCATCATATTCGATCCAGACTCAGACCTAATGCTTGGTTCTGCTAGCAGAGTGAAGACACACCGACAATATGCATTTTCATGTGTTTCTATCAATTTCAGTGTTATCGGACACAAACTAGTCACTTTTCATCATATTCGATCCAGACTCACACCTAATGCTTGGTTCTGCTAGCAGAGTGAAGGCACACACAGTATATGCATTTTCATGTGTTTCTATCAATTTCAGTGTTAGTGGGCCCAAACTAGTCACTTTTCATCATATTCGATCAAGACTCACACCTAATGCTTGGTTCTGCTAGCAGAGTGAAGACACACAGAGAATATGCATTTTCATGTGTTTCTGTCAATTTCAGTGTTATTGGGCCCAAACTAGTCACTTTTCATCATATTCGATCCAGACTCACACCTAATGCTCTGTCCTGCTAGCAGAGTGAAGACACACAGAGAATATGCATTTTCATGTGTTTCCATCAATTTCAGTGTTATCGGACACAAACTTTTCATCATCTTTTCATCATATTCGATCCAGACTCACACCTAATGCTTGGTTCTGCTGGCAGAGTCACGGCACACACCGTACATGCATTTTCATGTGTTTCTGTCAATTTCAGTGTTATTGTGCCCAAACTAGTCACTTTTCATCATATTCGATTCAGACTCACACCTAATGCTTGTTTCTGCTAGCAGAGTGAAGACACACAGAGAATATGCATTTTCATGTGTTTCTATCAATTTCAGTGTTATCGGACACAAACTAGTCACTTTTCATCATATTCGATCAAGACTCACACCTAATGCTTGGTTCTGCTAGCAGAGTGAAGGCACACACAGTTTATGCATTTTCATGTGTTTCTATCAATTTCAGTGTTAGTGGGCCCAAACTAGTCACTTTTCATCATATTCGATCAAGACTCACACCTAATGCTTGGTTCTGCTAGCAGAGTGAAGACACACAGAGAATATGCATTTTCATGTGTTTCTATCAATTTCAGTGTTATCGGACACAAACCAGTCACTTTTCATCAGAATCGATGCAGACTCACACCTAATGCTTGGTTCTGCTAGCAGAGTGAAGACACAGAGAATATGCATTTTCATGTGTTTCTATTAATTTCAGTGTTATCGGACACAAACTAGTCACTTTTCATCATATTCGATCCAGACTCACACCTAATGCTTGGTTCTGTTAGCAGAGTGAAGGCACACACAGTATATGCATTTTCATGTGTTTCTATCAATTTCAGTGTTAGTGGGCCCAAACTAGTCACTTTTCATCATATTCGATCAAGACTCACACCTAATGCTTGGTTCTGCTAGCAGAGTGAAGACACACAGAGAGTATGCATTTTCATGTGTTTCTATCAATTTCAGTGGTATCGGACACAAACTAGTCACTTTTCATCAGAATCGATGCAGACTCACACCTAAAGCTTGGTTCTGCTAGCACAGTGAAGGCACACACAGTATATGCATTTTCATGTGTTTCTGTCAATTTCAGTGTTATTGGGCCCAAACTAGTCACTTTTCATCAGAATCGATGCAGAGTCACACCTAAAGCTTGGTTCTGCTAGCACATTCATTTTATGCAGAACAGTCATTCATAATCTCTCTCTTTTCTACTTACTCTGCGTCAAAAAATAGTTTTTTGCGAGGATAACAACAGAAAAGGCATTTCCCATGTCATGGTGCAGAAATTAGTGGTTTTTCATCATTCTCCAAAATCACTCATTCTACATCAAAATGAGTGGTTTTTCACCAGATTTGAACCTGAATCATCCAAAATCACTAATTTCATGAGTGTTTTCATCTTACGCAGAATAGTCATTCATAATCTCTCTTTTGGCTTTTTTCTACTTACTCTGCGTCAAAAAAGAGTGTTTTGCGAGGATAACAGCAGAAAAGGCACTTCCCATGTCATGGTGCAGGAATGAGTGGTTTTTCATCATATATGAGCCAGATCCTCCAAAATCACTCATTTCATGAGCAGTTTCATCATACACACAATGGTATCTGGATCCATCATTTTTGGCCTTTTCACACGCACTGGGGCTCCAAAAGGAGTGTTTTGTGAGGATAACAGCAGAAAAGGCACTTCCAATGTCATCATGCAGAAATTAGTGGTTTTTCATCATTCTCCAAAATCAGTCATTCTACATCAAAATGAGTGGTTTTTCATCAGATCTGAACCTGAATCGTCCAAAATCACCAATTTCATGAGCATTTTCATCTTATGCAGAACAGTCATTCATAATCTCTCTTTTGGCTGTTTTCTACTTACTCTGCGTCAAAAAAGAGTGTTTTGCCAGGATAACAACAGAAAAGGCATTTCCCATGTCATGGTGCAGAAATTAGTGGTTTTTCATCATTCTCCAAAATCACTCATTCTACATCAAAATGAGTGGTTTTTCACCAGATCTGAACCTGAATCGTCCAAAATCACCAATTTCATGAGCGTTTTCATCTTATGCAGAACAGTTATTCATAATCTCTCTTTTGGCTGTTTTCTACTTACTCTGCGTCAAAAAAGAGTGTTTTGCGAGGAAAACAACAGAAAAGGCATTTCCCATGTCATGGTGCAGAAATTAGTGGTTTTTCATCCATTCAAAATCACTCATTTCATGAGCAGTTTCATCATACACACAATGGTATCTGGATCTGTCATTTCTGGCCTTTTCCCACATACTGGGGCTCGAAAAGGAGTGTTTTGCTAGGATAACAACAGAAAAGGCACTTCCTATGTCATCGTGCAGAAATTAGTGGTTTTTCATCAGATCTGAACCTGAATCGTCCAAAATCACTAATTTCATGAGCGTTTTCATCTTATGCAGAACAGTCATTCCTAATCTCTCTTTTGGCTGTTTTCTGCTGTATCAAAAAAGAGTGTTTTGCACTTTTCATGAGCAGTTTCATCATACACACAATGGTATCTGGATCTGTCATTTTTGGCCTTTTCACACGTACTGAGGCTCCAAAAGGAGTGTTTTGTGAGGATAACAGCAGAAAAGGCACTTCCCATGTCAGCATGCAGAAATTAGTGGTTTCTCATAATATATGAGCCAGATTCTCCAAAATCACTCATTCTACATCAAAATGAGTGGTTTTTCATCAGATCTGAACCTGAATTGTCCAAAATCACCAATTTCATGAGCGTTTTCATCTTATGCAGAACAGTCATTCATAATCTCTCTTTTGGCTGTTTTCTACTTACTCTGCATCAAAAAAGAGTGTTTTGCACTTTTCATGAGCAGTTTCATCATACACAGAATGGTATCTGGATCTGTCATTTCTGGCCTTTTCCCACGTACAGAATAGTAGTTCATAATCTCTCTTTTGGCTTTTTTCTACTTACTCTGCATCAAAAAAGAGTGTTTTGCCAGGATAACAGCAGAAAAGGCACTCCCTATGTCATGCTGCAGAATTTAATGGCTTTTCATCTGACCTGAACCTGAATCATCCAATATCACTAATTCTATGTGCAGTTTCATCATGCACAAAATAGTTTTCTTTTTAGCTTGTTCTCTCACATTTGGCCGTTTCTCACTTATTCTGCCTCAAAAACAGTGTTTTGCAGCATCGTAGCATAAAAAGTTATGGTACAGAAATTAGTGGTTTTTAATCAGATCTGAATCAGAATCATCCAAAATCAGTAATTCTATGACTAATGTCACCATAGACAGAAAAGTAGCTTATTGTATCATTTCTGGCCGTTTCACACTCATTTGGCTGCAAAAAACAGTGTTGTGCAGCTTCCTAGCATCAAAAGCCCTTTACTGTCATGGTACAAAAATTTGTGGTTTTTCATCAGATCTGAGCAGAATCATCCAAAATCACCTATTCAATGAGCAGTTTAATCACACATAGAATAGTGGCTCCTTTTCTCACTGCCCTTCCACTATTATGGTGCAGAAATGAGTGTTTTCTCATCATATCTAAGCCAGGATTATCCAAAATCACTGATTGTATGAGAAGTTTCATCATACACGTCTGTCCGCTCACTTCTGGCCATTTCCCACACATCTGCCCTGCAATAATTAGCAGTTTTTCATCATATGTACACCAGAATTCATCCAAATTCACTGATTATACAAATACTTACCTTAAATACTGTGCAGAGGGCCCAGTATTTGTATTTTTATCCGTGCTTGTTGAGGCAGCAAAATTATTTGTATTTGTATTCAAATAAAAGTGGAAAGAGACGCTTTTAATTTTAGAAAATTAAAGTGTTACAATAAGTGTTCATGAATAAACTATCTTATGAAGGAAGTCCCCACACTAGGTCAAACTGGAGTCTCCCAGATCATAAATGACAGTGCTGACTACTGAGCTACAACTTTATTCATTGCTTCATTGCAGACAGACCTCTACCTATTTATATACCCATAACACATAAAATGAATACAAACAACACGATAAATGAATTGAGATCAAAGACTGCAAAACTCAGTCACAAACCACGGATCAAGAAGTATATACATTAAAAAAAGACAATGTACAGCTAATGGAAAGAGTCATAGAACTTGAATGGTACAAGCACCGCTGGAATCTCAGTATCCAGGGGATAAAGGAAAAGGGAGATGAAGATACATGTGAAGTGGTCCCTAACTTACTGTTGAAAATTTCCCCATCATGGGCTCCAAAAATCAACCACATTGCGGACTCAGCTCAACTACTAGGCAGATGTTAAGAAAATAAAACAAGGCATGTCATCATCCAGTTCACTCAAAGAACACAACAAGATGTGCTGTGGAAGATGACCAATGATTCCACAGTCTGCAGGAAGATTGGGATCGACTTCATGGAAGATCTCTCCAAGGCTGACAGAGAGACGTGAGCAGCACTGTGACCAAAGATACAACAAGCAAGAGCAGCTGGAAAATGGGCATACTACAGAAGTGGTGCTGGATACATCAATGGAATGATAATTACCTAGACTGGACACACAAGGTATATGGACTATGGTCTATATGAATTACCACTAAAAAGATTTTTTGTTATAAAACAGGTTGGATGGTTTAGGTATAATATTTAATGATGAAGGTCCCTTCATCATTCACCATTGACTATCGTTTGGGCTTCTTTTTCACTTAGTTAGTTAGACTTATTAATATTGACTACCGGTTGCTAGTTTTTGTTCACAAATAATGTATTTTTTTCCTGTATTTCACTTAATGCTAGGGGCTTAAGAGATAACACTAATAGAAAATCGATATTTTCGTCGATATTGGGCTTCCTGAGGGCAGCAAGGGTGCTAATCCTGTGGTTTTCTTCAGAACCTTGCTGCCCGAGCTACTGAAAGTGAGCCTTCTTCTTCTTCTTCTTCTTTTTTGTTTAATGGCGGGTGGCAACCAGCGTAAAGGTGCATTACCGCCACCCACTATGTTGGAGTGTGAACCAGAGTTATCTACCCTATAAATTATCTACCCTATAAAGTTATCTACCCTGCAGAATTTATTATATGCCTCTCCAGACAAAGTTGTGAATCTGGTAAAAGACAATGTGCTTCTAAAGAACATGGTGAATATCTGGCGTAAAGTCAGAAAGTTGGAAGGGTACAGTAACTGCTTCTCTTTATTAACTCCTATTCATGAAAACCCTTCAAGCTGGTCTTCAGGCAGGTTTAGCTGCCTTGGAGGCATAAGGGTATTGAAGTCATCGGAGATATAATACAAGGAAATTCAATCCTTACGTTCCAACAAATGAAAAGCAAGTATGACATCACCAATAATGATTTATTAAATTCCTCCAGGTTAAAAATTTTATTCTGTGTAAGTTGAAAGAATTCACTGGAGGTCTGGCTATTTCTCCTATAGAATCCCTATTGGTAAATGACAAGCAACTTAAATTCTTCACCAAAAAGCTTTATAAGACTCTCTGTAATCTCAATGCAGATAATTCTGACAAGGTAAAAGGCAGATGGCAATCTGACCTGGGCACGATTGAGTCTGAAGATTGGAATGCCTTGTGTAGTGGTGTCTAACTCTGCCTGGGAGAGGCAATTTAAGATTTTACATAGGCTCTATATCACTCCTGAAGCCAGACATAGAGTGAATCCAACTTTGTCAGAGCTATGTACGAAATCTCACTCTGCTGTCGGATCATTTATTCACTGTTTGTGGAGCTGTCCTCATATCCAGCAGTTCTGGACTGCATTGAATCCTGGAATTCAATGTAATTTTTAAGCGCCATCTACACCTGGGCGCAAGGACTTGCCTGTTGGGACTAAATGATGAGTTACCTGCTGACTTTCGCAACAGAGACCTTTTGCACATCCTGCTGCACTGTGCCCAGAAATGTATCCTGGCCTTATGCATCACTGATAAGGCCCCCACTCTCAATCAGTGGTGGCAATCTGTGATGAGTATCCTGCCATTTGAAGCTTTTTCTACAGCATTGAAGGATAAACCCCTCTTATTCTACCGGACCTGGGATCCATTTCTTGATTACCTGGGTGCCACTGTATCTCGAATGAGGTCAGGGCTCATAGACCTGGCCTGGACAAAGGGTGAAGGGCCATAGTTTAATGTGATATCAATATGCAGTATGTATTATGCTGTCCTTGTTGGATTTGAACCCCCGGAACTCCCAATTTATGTATGTATTTTTTTTCTTAAATTTATTTATCTATTAACTTTACTTTTATTGTTATTTGTATTTGTCAATTTATTTTTCTCTTTTGTGTTTTGTATTTCCTACCTCTGTGCTGGGTCTGATTACCTGTATTTTGGGCACTGGTGCTAGTGTCATGTTCTTTAATTGTCCTTGTCATACCTGCTTTGCAAAAAAGTTCAATAAAAAACAAAACAAAACAAAACAAAAAAAACAGGCACCCATGGCTTGACAGATATCCTCCGAAGTGTCAATATAGTTCTTATAACCCCTATAACCCTCTGATTTTTGTAGCACTCACAACTTATTAGATCCTTAGCACCTTAAAAACGTGGACACCAAGCAATATTCCTGAATCAAGAATTGACTTTTGGTTATTTTCTCTCTCTATGAAGGATTTTGTTTTTGACTGTTGTACAGTAGCTCCCCTCACAGATCACTCTGTTATTAAGTTGATTTTTAAACCCCCTGGTGCTTGCTGCAGGAACAAAGGGTACTGGAAATTCAACTCTAGCTTACTAAAATGCCATTCATTTTATGATGGCATTAAAACCATAATCTCTAACATGATGTCTGATGAATCTGTGACATCCTATATCTCTAAATTGGAATTTCAATTCAATTCAATTCAATTCATTTCAATTCCATACTCTTTATTTTACAGAGACCCAACAATTCCCCCATGAGCAAGCATTTGGTAACAGTGGTAAGGAAACACTCCCCTTGCTAGCAACAGTAAACAGCAGCAACAGCAGGGGAAGGACGTCCCCATGGCCAAGGGACAGAGCCCGGTCCCTGGGGTTTCCTGCAGATGAGAAAGCACAAAGAACTCCGGGGAAGAAGTCAAGTTAGTAACATGCAGTAATGGTATATGAATACATGATAGAGAGGAGGAGAGAGGAGCTTGGGAAGGGGGGAAGTCCCCCAGCAGTCAAGGCCTATAGCAACATAACTAAGGGCTGATCCAAGGCGAGCTTGGTCAGCCCTAACTATAAGCTTTATCAAAAAGGACAGTTTTAAGCCTACTCTTGAACATAGAGAGGGTGTCTGCCCCCCGGACCGAATCTGGAAGATGGTTCCACAGGAGAGGAGCCTGATAGACTGTAGTAACCACAAGTAAGCCTACATTCTGGGAGTGCAGTGTTCTAGTGGGGTAATAGGGTACTATGAGCTCTTTAAGATATTATGGTACCTGACAGTTAAGAGCTTTGTAGGTGAGGAGAAGGATTTTAAATTCAATTCTGGATTTTACTAGAAGCCAATGCAGCAAAGAGAAATATGATCTCTTTTTCTAGTTTTTGTCAGTACACATGCAGCTGCATTCTGTACCAGCTGGAGAGTCTTTCAAGACTTGTTAGGGTAGCCTGATAATAAGGAGTTGCAATAATCAAGCCTGGAAGTAACAAATGCGTGGACTATTTTTTCTGCATCTTTTTGAGAAAGGATGTGCCTGATTTTTGCACATTACGTAAGTGAAAAAAGGCAGTCCTTGAAACTTGTTTTATGTGGGAGTTAAAGGACATATCCTGATCAAAAATAATTCTCAGATTCCTTACAGGGGTAATATTGCCCAAAGGGAGCATATAAAAGGTGAATAGTATTGGTGAACCATTTCTAACTTTTGCCTTCATGGATGATTCATCATTAACATGTACAAACTGAAATCGATCTGATAAATAGGACTTAAGGACCAGCTTAATGCATTTCCTTTAATGCCAGATAAATGTTCCAGTCTCTGTAATAGGATGTGATGATCAATTGTGTCAAATGCGGCACTAAGATCTAACAAGACAAGTACAAAGAGAAGTCCTTTGTCCAATGCAGTCAGGAGGTAATTTGTGACCTCCACCAGTGCTGTCTAGATACACTCTAAATCCTGACTGAAAATCCTCAAATAAACTATTGTTAGACAGTTACATAACTGACTAGCAACTGCTTTCTCAAGGATCTTACAGAGAAATGGAAGGTTAGATATAGGTCTATAGTTGGCTAAGATGCCTGAATCAAGAGTAGGCTTCTTAAGAAGAGGTTTGATTACAGCTACTTTAAAGGACTGTGGTACATAGCCTCTTACTAAAGACAGATTGATCATATCTAGTAGAGAAGTGCTAATTAAGGGTAAGACCTCCTTAAGCAGCCTAGTTGGGATGGGGTCTAAGAGACAGGTTGATGGTTTAGATGAAGAAATTGTTGAAGTTAATTCAGAAAGGTCAATTGGAGAAGTCTAAATATATGTCAGGTTTCACAGCTGCTTCAAAGGTTCCTGAGTTTGTGGATAAATCAGTGCCTGTTGAGGGCAGAAGGTGTTGAATTTTGTCTCTAATAGTTAGAATTTTATCATTAAAGAAGCTTATGAAGTCATTACTACCGAGAGCCATTTGAATCAATAGAGTTATGACTCTTTGTCAGCTTGGCCAAAGTGCTGAAAAGAAACCTAGAGCTGTTTTTATTCTCCTCTATTAATGATAAGTAATACGTGGCTCTGGCATTACAAAGGGCCTTCCTCCTGCCAGACTAAGCGAGATTCTTCTAGTTTGGTGGCATGCCAAATCCTGTCAAATTTTCGCAATGTTTGCTTTAATTTGCGGGTTTGGGAGTTAAACCATGGAGCTAACCTCTTATGCTTTATTATTTTCCTTTTTAGGGGGCAATATAGTCAAGTGTTTTTTGCAGTGAGCCTGCAGCACTATCAACAAGATTATCAAGATTATCCATTCCTTAATGATTCATGACCAAGTACTTTCTCTCCCTCTTCCTCCTCCTCTAACCTCCAGTACTTGACTCTGCAAACGGATAATAAAATATGTAATGTTATCCTGCCAACGCTATCTCGCTATCAATAATGCCTAAAGTTAGATAGATAAATAAATAACGTAAGTTTTGTTTAGCATGATGTTGCTAACGTTGCTTGTATTACCAAAACAATAAACCACTCATAACTGCTATCTTACTTGTGAACTATAACCTATAGTATTATAGACTAAATAATTAAATACATCTTCACCTCATCGCTTGACTTGTTAGAAATGCTCGAAGTTGTCATGGACGATGACATCTTCAGCAAATAGCTTCTTGTCCTTGAAGGCCATCGTAGCTTCTGGAATCTCTCCAAAGTCTTAGGGAGGAGAGGGGTGAGCGGCGGAGTTCTTCAATCTAGAACCTCACTGTTAGAGGCCACTAAATACCACACATATTACACACTGGACCTTTAAATGAAAACAACATTTAAGATGTCCAATGTTTAAATAAAATAAAATGTATAAAAATTCAATGCTCAGTTATTGCAATATGAGGCATGAAACCTTCCTCTTTCAAACAGTGAATTAAACAGCCTCTGTCCACATCATCAAAACATTCACTGCTAACGTTAGTTAGCAGCTAGATAGCTAATAAGTTGCTCAGCTGCAGCACATTAAACAGCAGGTAAACATAACTCAAATGTCACTTCGGAACCGTTAGATGCTGGTTTGAGTGTTGCTCTTCAAAATCCCTGTTAACGATAGCGACAAGCTGTCTGCCCATGACTTGTACTTGTACTCCAGCAGTTTGTTTACTTTGTCTTAAATGAGACATTAAATTTTGCAATTAATCTGCAGTTCATATGCCTGCCGAATCGTGGGGGGCGATCCGTATGGATCATGGATCAACTACAATCCGTTACACCACAAGTTAACACTTGTTATTCTACTTACTTAAAGCTTATTACTCAATATATGGCTCAGCTTAAAAACAAACTAAAGAAACTGTCAGAAGCAAGCAGCCAGAACTCCTGCACTCATTCACTAATCATACAACATCAACAGGTGACTGAACAACCACTCAATTAAAAACAAATGAATGAGTGAGTCCAGACAGCTCACTGTAATTTCAACAAGCAAACTAACGTTACCCACAACACATTATATGTATATCTCTGCTGCATTCTTGTTTAGGAGATAAATTAAATAAAAGCCACACAGAGAGACATTTAACCATCAGAGATGTAATTAGCAACCAAAGAGAGAGAGAGAGAGAGAAGCTGTATCTGACGTCTTCTTCTTTCTTTCATGGAGATGAAGTATCCATGTCATAACGTCCATTTGTGACTGTTGGTCATCTTGTATGTTAGAACAGAACTTTGTGGCTGCTGCTTAACCAGTCTGATATCATTAGCAAGAATGACAAACAAGCTAACTCTCCTGGTTGTTTCTCCGGTTGCTTCTCTCTTTCTCCCATTAAATTAACAACAGTCCTTAACAGTCCTCCCATGGATGTATTAGTCCTTCAGGCTGCTACAACAAGCCAGGTGTTGTATTGGCTAACTCAAGGAGCTATCTACTGCTGCTACTCTGCCTTACAGTGGAGAGAATTGAAGATGAAATCTGGAAACTATCATTGGACCAACTTGATGTCAATATTGTATTCTGGTTGTTGATTGGTAAGGGAGGACAGCCTCCCTTGCAGCGTCATTTTACGTGTCATGGCAAATCACAGATTAGCATGAAAATGTTGCAAATATGGGGGCCAAGATGGCACTAGAGTAAGCGGTTGTATGGACCTCAGCTGAGGAACGACACTTTGGGGTTTCCTCACTAATATTTTGTTTAGGTTTTTTTGAGTTGCAAATTCCTGCACTTAAATGTCAAACTAATTATCAAAGTTACCAACTACCAACTGTATTTTTTTTTGGAAAAACGTCCTTCTCCTGTGACACATCTTGGCATCAACGGTTGGAAGCTAGCATTAGTTTAAAATTTGTCAGCTGGCAGATGATACCTCACTGTTTTTAAGGAACAAAGATGAAATTCCCAAAGCATTACAGTGCATTGAACGTTTTTCTGTTGTATCTGGTTTGAAGATGAATGCCAAGAAATCTGTCCTTTTCCCGCTTAAAGTTTGCAATTTGTCTCATATACATGACATAGAGGTAAAAGATACTGTCTCTTATTTGGGGATTACACTTTGTAAAGATGAAAAAATACATATAAAATTGAATTTTGACCCAACTATTGAACAAACCAAAAGCAGATTTAATATATGGTTATCTAGAGATTTGTCATTACAAAGAAGAATTCTTTTATCAAAGGCTGAAGGCCTTTCAAGGTCTGTATATGCGTCACTCTCTTTAGATATGCCAACTGAAATTTATAAAACCCTAAATTCACAGTTATTGAATTTCATCTGGAGGAATAAACCTCACTACTTAAAAAGAGATATTTTGTATAACAGCAAAGATAATGGGGGCTTGGAAGTCTTGGATTATGAAACACTTAACAATAGCTTTAAAATTAATTGGCTTATAAAATTTTTAAATAACAAAAATAGTATATGGAACACATTTCCCAAATACTTATTCAGTGATGTTGGAGGGATTGAATTTCTTCTTAAATGTAACTATTCTGTAGACAAATTACCCATTAAACCAGCTAATTTCCACAAACAGGCAATATTAGCATGGACCTTGGCCTATAAGCACAATTTCTCTCCACACAGATATTACATATGGAACAACAAAGATTATTGTGTTATGGTGAATTTCTGAAAAAGTTTGAATTACCTGTTACACCAAAAGAATATGCATTGGTATTTGACTCTATTCCTAAAGGTGCTTTACAGGTTTTGAAAAATTCTCATGATGATACAACTCAGTCATCAGACTGGAAAACAAATATATTCATTGGGGATTTAGATGGCCTTAAGAAAAAATGTAGTAATAAACAAATCTGGAATATCCTTGTAGAGAACAATATTCCCCCTATGCAAATGTTTTGGTCTTCTATTTATGGTGACCTGAATTGGAAGAATATCAGATAAATATTGTACTACCAATAAAATGAAAGAGGTGTCATTTAAAATTTTACATAGAATATATCCTGTAAAGCATGTTCTGTAAAGGTTTAAGCTGAATATTAATTATTCTTGTGATTTCTGTGGTCTAAACAAAGAAACAATTTTTCACTTATTTTTCCATTGTATGTATTCCAAAATATTTTGGAATGATATGCAAAACTTTCTATCTATAAAAACAGGTCAAATGGTCATGCTTTCTGGCAGTGATATCTTCATTTATTTTAAAAATAACTCAATGGACAAAAATGTTAGCTTTTTAATCCAACTGTTTATGATTTTTGGCAAATGCCACATACATAAAATGAAATGGACCAATAGAAAACCAAGCTTTATCTTATTTCTAATTGATAGTAGCCTCTATTATAACTCTATAGTCAAGATGACAAATAGAAAAACAACAAAGACTATATTGAAACATATAAAATTATCGACTGTATCACTTAATTATTAACCTATGCCCCTTTATTTGTTTACTTCCCTATGTATTATTTTGCTTTTAATGAATATAAAGGCTTCTTGCACAATCCCTTTTCTGAATGCTTTTTAATGTCATAACTGAATTCCCTGGCACTGTTTCCTCTTTTTGTTCTGTAACCTTGTTTGTTACTGTTGATTGAATTTGACTGGTGTAAATAAAGTTTAAAAAAAAAAAAAAAAGATTAGCATGGAAAAAAAATGAAATACATTAAGTCCAATGTAAGAGATCCTGCCCTGCGGAGGACAGCAGGCAGGATGGGTATCCTCCTCTGTCCCTCACTCCACCTCCACCAATTGCACCCCCCCCCCAACCACCCCAACCACCACGTCACACACTGCCCTTTCTCCTGCCGCCCTGCAGGTGTCGCTGTTGAAGCATTTTAAACAGAATTTCAGTAATGGATTTTTTCCAAAGAAGAGAGAAAAAAATACTTCATATATCAATCAATCAATCAATCAATCAATTTTTATTTATATAGCGCCATATCACAACAGAAGTCATCTCAAGGCACTTTTCACATAGAGCAGGTCAAGACCGTACTCTTTCATTTACAGAGACCCAACAATTCCCCCATGAGCAAGCACTTGGTGGCAACGGTAAGGAAAAACTCCCCTCCCAAAAATCCTAAAAGAAATTAGGGGGTACAATTAGAGGTGTGCCCAAATACAAATATATTATTCGGCAAAGCACAAATAGTGGGTTTTTTACAAACATTTATTTCGTACAAATATTTTTTTAATTATTTGTTTTTGGGAAGAAAAAAAAAGTTAAATACAGGTCAGTTACATCACTATCTCAGTCTCTCTCCTCTGCTCCACTGTTATGTCTATCAGCAGGTCTCAATGAGGGGGGTCACATCCATCTGCTACATGATGCACATTTCCTTATTTGGCCATCACTCTCGGAGTTGGTGGTGTTCCCAAGAGCAGCCAGTAGCCGCTGTGTCTGCTTGTGTCAATAGCTCAGCTACTGACACAAGGGACTCTCCATAACCTGTTGTTCCCTTTAATCCATGAAGTTAGGTTGTAAAAATAGGCAATAAATGAAAAGTGCAAAGCAATAATTACCTTTGAAGTTTTTCTCTACACATTACACACTGTGCTGTCTTTGTGTTATGGGTGTATAAATAAGTAGAGGTCTGTCTGTGCATTGCACTTGGTTTTAGATCAGTAGTCAGTGCAGTCTATGATCTGGGAAACTTGAGTTTGAGACCCTGTGTGGGGACCTCCTTCAAAAGATAGTTTATTCATAAATATTTATTTTAACACTTTAATATCTTAAAATTAAAAGTGTAATAAAAACTGTATTTTTACACTTATTTCCACTTTTATTCAAATACAAATGTAAATAATTTTGCTGCCTCAATAAATATAGATACAAATACAAATACAGGGCACATCCCTAGAGCTGATGTGCCATGCCCATGCCCAATTGCAATATCAAATCCAAATACTTATTAGTTTAAACATGGGTTTAAAGTTTTGTGAGTTTTCACTTATCCTAAAGGCCTGAAACATGTGTTTGTAAAATGAAAATTGATGCATGAAATCCAACATGGCTGACATACTGTCTGCTGAAAATTTTTCAAAAAATATGTATTATGACCATAATGATGAGAGCAATAGTCCCACCAAATTTCATGAATATCAAAGCAACTCTATCCCAACATGGCCCTGTGTTTGGGGATGCTAAACGCCCGCCTGAACCCAACCACTACAGAACTTTGTTCTGTAACCTTGTTTGTTACTGTTGATTGAATTTGACTGGTGTAAATAAAGTTTAAAAAAAAAAAAAAAAGATTAGCATGGAAAAAAAATGAAATACATTAAGTCCAATGTAAGAGATCCTGCCCTGCGGAGGACAGCACACACTGCCCTTTCTCCTCCCGCCCTGCAGGTGTCGCTGTTGAAGCATTTTAAACAGAATTTCAGTAATGGATTTTTTCCAAAGAAGAGAGAAAAAAATACTTCATATATCAATCAATCAATCAATCAATCAATTTTTATTTATATAGCGCCATATCACAACAGAAGTCATCTCAAGGCACTCAAGACCGTACTCTTTCATTTACAGAGACCCAACAATTCCCCCATGAGCAAGCACTTGGTGGCAACGGTAAGGAAAAACTCCCCTCCCAAAAATCCTAAAAGAAATTAGGGGGTACAATTAGAGGTGTGCCCAAATACAAATATATTATTCGGCAAAGCACAAATAGTGGGTTTTTTACAAACATTTATTTCGTACAAATATTTTTTTAATTATTTGTTTTTGGGAAGAAAAAAAAAGTTAAATACAGGTCAGTTACATCACTATCTCAGTCTCTCTCCTCTGCTCCACTGTTATGTCTATCAGCAGGTCTCAATGAGGGGGGTCACATCCATCTGCTACATGATGCACATTTCCTTATTTGGCCATCACTCTCGGAGTTGGTGGTGTTCCCAAGAGCAGCCAGTAGCTGCTGTGTCTGCTTGTGTCAGTAGCTCAGCTACTTGTGTCAGTAGCTCAGCTACTGACACAAGTGCTAGTTTAAACATGGGTGCAAAGTTTTGTGAGTTTTCACTTATCCTAAAGGCCTGAAACATGTGTTTGTAAAATGAAAATTGATGCATGAAATCCAACATGGCTGACATACTGTCTGCTGAAAATTTTTCAAAAAATATGTATTATGACCATAATGATGAGAGCAATAGTCCCACCAAATTTCATGAATATCAAAGCAACTCTATCCCAACATGGCCCTGTGTTTGGGGATGCTAAACGCCCGCCTGAACCCAACCACTACAGAACTTTTTTCTGTAGTTTCTATGTCAGGGCGTGCCGTGGTCAAAGTGCTGTTATTGTGGAGCAACATGATGCAGCAATAGATTTACCAGAGGGCAAATGATATGATATACATTTTCATGAATACTGGACAATGCATGTAAGAGATAACTATCACTTCCTGTGCCCACTACGTGGTGCTGGAAAACATGCACTAAATATACACTATGTTACTGTATATGAAATGTAGACCACACACTTTAAATTTCATGTAAATCAAAGGAACTTTGCAAGGGCATAGGTTTAGATCTTTCACTATGACATCAGAGCTCACCTGATAGGCTGCAGCTCGCTGGTCTGTATGTCTCTGTGACATCAGAGCTCCCCTGAGAGGCTGCAGCTCACAGGTCTCTGTGTTCCTGTGACATCAGAGCTCACCTGTCTGTGTGTCTCTGTGCTGCTCAGGCTGCTCCTGACAATATTTTCTTAATGAAATGATGCCTGACAGTGACAAACAGTTCCATTGCACAAGCTATGTCTAATTTAGCTTATAAATTAAAGCTGCAAGCAGCGTTGAACGGGCCCTCGCGCCTCCACACACATCAGGCCGCGGTGTGCATGATGACATGTCATCAGGCCATCACGACGCCCAATCACAGTAAGCGAGCCACCAGTAGCACCAATCATGTCAATAAAATGGCGTTCTCTGGGACTTTCTGGAAGCTGACGAATCACAAAGCTTGTCTCCATGGCTCTGGGAATCTTCCTGATTGCACTTTTATGTGTCGTACGTTTAAATGTATGGTGTTATGAATACTTGCTGGACAAAGACGTGTAATTTTAGTTTTCCACTGTTATCTAACATTGCATGAAGGAATTAAATATCATTTCCTGAGTCAACTATATAATGCTAGAAAACACCCATTAAGTGAACATCATGTCGCTGTATATCAACTGTAGAGCACAACTTGAAAATTTCATGTGAATCAGATGATGTTTGTCATATAAGTTGCTCACACCTGTGTCATCAAAATTGTGCAAGTTTTGAGCCCGGTCACTTGATTTTCAATTAGTAAATTGAAAAGTCTTGAGTTTGTGTGTAAAACAAATTAATTTCCTATTTTTAATCGTCTATATTTAGAAAAGTAAACACTTTTAACCCACATGACCTGGTCAAAGTTTGATTAAATGTGTACGGTCACTGAGCTCTACAGTGCAAGTATTTCACTCGCATTTGCCCCTAAAAATATGTGTGAATTGGAGAAATAATTTACTCGCACACTGTGCGACTACAAATTACAACCATAACACTATATGAAACGCTAGAGGGATTTAAAGTTGAAACAACAGATACAGGAAGTGGCGACGCTCGTAAGGCTAGCGGAGCGTTAGCTGCAGCATGACCGGAAAGAAGCACAACCAGTTAGCCTCCACTAGCCTCTCAGCTAGCCCCGGCTCTCTGTTTGGATCCAACTGGACCACCGAGCCCCGGTTTGTTATTCAGGTTAAAGTGAGAAGAAGCAGCAGGTCTGTCGGCCAGCTGAGTGAAGTGAAACCTGCAGAAGAAACACCGGTACCATCCGGGTGAAACAGTCCATAGAGGAGCTGCTGTGTTCAGCTGCACAGATAGGAAATCCCTCGGCTGACAGGATGTACCACTCTGTTTGGAAAAATCTTTTACTCTCCTCTTTTTGGTTTATAAAAGCAGTTGGCAATCAGCATATTAGGTGCATTACTGCCACCCTCTGCTTCGGACTGTGAACCAATGATTAAATCCTACACATAAATCCTGTCTGTCTAATAAACTACAAAACAAAACTGCTGCTCCACCCTCTTGGCAGGTCCATTAAAGTTTTAATGATGAGCTCCGGAACTCCAGTCTTCCTGAGTTCTTCCCTCATATAGGCTATAGTCTTTCTTGATCATTAGTACAATATATGATTGCATGTGTAATAGTCTCCTCAGCCAAGTGGGAAAAAATATGTGTATATATCAACATCGGCAACTGGCAAAAATGACAGTCAAAAAGTAATCATGTTAAATAATCGTGATCTCAATATTGAACAAAAATAATCATGATTATGATTTTTGCCATAATCGAGCACCCCTGAAGACAACATCAATTGTGATTTACACACACACACACACACACACACACACACACACACACACACACACACACACAAAGAGTTTAAATATGTATGTGATAAATTGTAAATATGTATGCAATAAATTGTTTTTTTAACAAACTGTTACTTGAACATTTTTCAGTGTGCTCTTAAAGTTATATGACATTCCTATGGGCCGTTGCGGCCATATTAGTGACATAGGTGGCGCTCTCGAACACATGTTGGGGGTTAATTTTTACATTTTATCAAATTTTTCACCAGACCAAATTTGGTGAGTTTTGGAGCATGTCTAGGGGGTCAAATTTAGGGTTTAAGTGGCGTAATAATAAGAAAGAAAGAATAATAATTTTCATGTCTTAATGACACATATGCAATAGTAACTCTGCTCATGATCCACTCATGGAAAATGGAAGAGATGAAATTAAATAGTAATTATTTCTCCCACTAATTTCAAAGATTAATTTTTGGATTAATTACAGAACATTCTTATTGACTAAGCCCAACTGTTACTGACACTTTGGTTCTTCTTTAAAAAGGACCACCTGTCTTAATTTGCATTTGGGAGCAATTTTCACCAACAGTAATGAAGTTGTTTAATTAGACAGCATGTCCGAGCAACAGTCACAAATCAGCTAACTATGTCTCATTTAGGCCTCACTTCCTGTTGCCCTTGGACAATAATACATAAGTGAAATATTATTGCAGCAATACATTTACCAGAGGGCAACTGACATGGATATACATTTTCATGAATATCGGACATTGCATGTAGGAGATAACTCTCTCTTCCTGTGTCAACTATAGAGAACACCCACTAATTATATGTCATGTTACATGGTGTGTTCTGTGTAGAACACACCATGAACCATTCATGTAAATCAGATGCCATTTGTCACATAAGGCTGACTTCCTGTTGTCAGTAGGTGGCGCTACGATTATGACTAAATATCGACATGTAGATGTGTTCAGGCCTGGAGTTTTATCAAACATGAGAAATTTGGGGCAGACTGGATGATGTAAAATGAAGTTACAACAACTTTCTTTTTAATGCCCCAAACATGTTTTAAGCAAATTGTCCAGCATGCCATGCCAAAGGCGTTCCATGAAAACTAAAAAGCAACGCAATTTAGCATCACAAAGGTCTTTAGATGTAAACTCCTAAATTTTAAGTCACTCGGGTTCTATCTAGGAGGAGTTTGTTAAAATACAACGCCTGTCAATGGCTTCACCTTGCACAATGGCAGACTTCCTGTTGGACTTAGGGTGTCTCCAACAGGCCTTTTTTTTTAAGTCTGGAGATGTTACATCTGCCAACCAAATTTCATACATATACGTCAAATTTAAAGGTGGGGGCTTTGACTTTGATATTTTCTAGGGGGCACCTGTAAAAGAAAACTGAATAACAGGTTATCATTGATGTATGTCTTCAATATATCATACATGTTTCAGACAGTGTTTAAGTTCAGTTTAGTGTTAGTTTGTGTTTCACACATGTTCTAAATTCTTCTGTGCTATGTCTATTCTAAACTTAGTTCTTTGCTGTGTAAGATGAGGCAGTTGTGTGTTTAACAGTTAAGTTTATTCTGTTATACCCTTACCTGAGCCAGTGATAAGATAAACTGTAGTTATGTAGATGTTTATGTGTAAAACTGATAAGCTTTAGAGGATAGTGTGGTTTGTCCTTAATTTAATATAGTAGTAATGTTATTTTGTGATGCTACTTGGTGCATGCTTATGTACTGTCATATATGGTCGTGAAGAAAGACTGTTCCTAGGTTAGCTGAACTTTTGACTTATGTTTCTATCTGAGGGTTGGTTGCTGACCTGTAAGGTTAGTAAACAGATGTCTTAAATTCTGTACGAGTAGTATTTAAGGGACTGGTTAAGTGCCAAACTTTCAGACAAAGAAAAGATGGTGGTATGTATCTATGATGCATTATACTTCTGACTGTATTATTTGATTACATTATTTCATAACCTGACAATGCTCTCTTTGTGTGTTTAGCAATTTCCCATTACACACCCTGGAGACATTTTGCCACATGCAAACAAAAGACCCATATCTGATATCAAGTTATGGCACTTCTAATAAATGCGCAAAATTTCGTGAGTTTTCAAGCACCCCTAGCACCTCAGAAATGCTAAGAGTAATTAGGGGGCGCTATAGAGCCAAAACGGCACGCCCAAGCCCAATTGTTATACTAATTAAAATACTCACTACTTGAAACATAGGTGCAAAGTTTTGTCAATTTTCATGCATCCTAAAGGCTCAAATGTGTGTTTGTAAAAGTAAAATTGATACACAAATACAAAATGGCTGACTTCCTGTGTGGCAAAAAAAATTCAAAAAACATGTTTTAGGATCAGAATGATGAGAGCAATGAACCCATAGAACTTCAAGAACATCCAAGCAACTTTATCCCAACATGGCCATGTGTTTTGGGGCGCTATGGAGCCCACTGGCCATGCCCAAGCTCAATCACTACAGAATTTTGCAAATTTTGTGTGTTCTGACGTGCGTGCCAATTGTCGTGAGTTTTTGAGCATCCCAAGGCCCTAAAAAAATGCAACGGTGTGGGGGTATAATAACAACAATAATAAAAATAATGAAAAAAAAAATCTTTAAAAAAACAGTAGGTTCTTTGCATTTTAAGTGGCACTTTCATGCTCAGGCCCTGATGATTAAAGACAACCACTAATTTTTCCATAATGGAGGTGGAGAGGCTTTTTCTAGTGAGATGCTTCCAAAACACTGTAAGTGGAAAACAGAAGTGAAAGAAAAACACACTACTGCTGTGGTTTGGACTGGAACAAAGAAAAAAGCCTACATCACTTGTGTTCTTAAGCTGTTGCACTGGCTTCCAGTTAGTTTTAATCAATTTTAAGATTCTTGTACATGTCTATAAATAAATTCACAGACTTTCCCACTATTTGGAATATGATGCAACGATCTGTCCTTGGTATAGATCCCTCACAACCACACACCCCATTTACACCTGGTATTAACATGCAATTTGTATCCGGATAACTTATCTGGAAAGGGGAAAATGCATCTTAATGCAAGGCGTAAATCAAGCGGCAACCTCTGGGGCCGAAAAAGCAGTTTCTTGAATAGTCACTTGAGGCTGGCTCCAAAAGCAAGTCAATCTCCATAAGACCCCCATGTTAAAATGCCCAATTTGCCTGGTAGCCTGGTACAAAAAACAGTTTTAGTCTCTATAGCTAATTTCCTCATTCATGACAACTGCACTCTTCTGTGTGAATTTTTTTATAACTCACTTGTTGAAATTTTATTAAATCATAAGATTATGCATAATTAAGGACATGGCGGCTTTGAGTGACAGGTCGCTAGGTGCTAGGTGGCTTGTTTCTTGCACCTCTTTGCCCATTTTGAATTAGCTGGGAATTAGGCAGTCAGGCACTGCCAAGATGGCGACGGCCGGAGCCACCCACTTTGAGTTTCAAAACTGCACTACAGAAACCAGTGGGTGACATCCAATTGCAACATTCCATATTTTTTACAGTCTATGGTGTAAATGCATGCAGAATACATTGGTATTGGAATGTGATAGGATCAGCTAGACCACATTTGGAGGTGGTCAGGCTCACATTGTGATCAGATCTCAGCAGGTATAAAGTCAATCTGTGCAGCATGACCACATTCATTAGAAAAACATCCACCAAGCAAGTACCCTGATCTCCTCTGGCAGGTCATTTGACAACTGGAGAGCCCAAATAGAAAAAGTCCTAGACCTTGGACCTGGTTATAAGTCTGGCTGTGGCAGTTTGACTTTGATTTATTGAGGTTTTATTGGGTTAGGTATGAGTAGAGACCATTGCAGTAATCTAACTGTGATGCAATGAATGCATGAATTACTGTTTCTAAAGACCTATGCTGGTCAATGTTGAGATGGTTATCAAAGATAATATTGAGTTAGTAATGTTTGATGATAGGGGACTGAGATAGGAACCGTAATTCTGGGATGAGTCTGGACCTATGATAATAATCTCAGATCTGTCTGAGCTTGACAGTAGAAAGTTTGATGCCATCCAGTTATTGATATCTGCAGTGCAAGAGTGAAGGTTGCGTGGAGAGATATAATTGTGTATCATCAGCATAGAAATGGTAACTGACTCTGTGTTTCTAAATAATATGACCCAGCTGATTTATAGTTCCCAATTTCCACAAAGAATGCCCTTCCTGAAAGATAAGAGCTGAACCAATCTAAAACCAACCTGAAATGCCCAACCAATTTTTAAGACATTCAATTAAAATCGGGGCCATCTGCTGCTCACTGTACCAAGACAAAGATCTCTGGTAAAGCTGCTTTCTGCACTGGAAGCAGCTATTATTGATTTTGTCCCTCCTCACTTACAATCCAAGCACATTAAGAAGGGATCTTTTAGTAGTCAATATGAACATGAGGAATGATTACAGTAAACAAAACCTGTTTCAATGTTCATATGGGCATCTGACTATTGTTTAAAGACAGACTTGAAAAATTGTGAATCTATCCTTTAAATTCTAGTGGCTATCCCAAAATTTTCAGATATCAAATATATTTGGCAAAAATTGGGGGTTTTGGGGCAGAAATTATGAATATTTCCATTTGATTTCCACTACTTAGTAAGTGTTCCAGTTTCCTCCCACAGAACAAGAACATGGAGGCTAAGCCAGGTTAAGGTTATTAAAGAATCTAAATTACCTGTAGGTGTGAGTGGTTGTCTGTCTCTATGTATCAGCCCTGTGATTAACTGGCAAGCTGGAACAAGCTCATACAGAATATATATATTATTCTAACTTTAAGGTACTTAAGGGGAGACAAAAGTATAAATTATATTTTACAGGATTTATTTGTGTAATAAGGTAAGAGAGTTTAGCTGGCTGTGAAACCCTAATGCAGGACACTACAGGACAAGAACTAAATATCTCTTCAGGTAAACCAATACAGGTGAGCTGTGTTGGTGCAGCCCAACTGCAAAAATATTACCCATCCAGGTTACATAATATTCAATAGAGAGGAAAAAAGAGCAGGAGCTGCAAAGAAGCAGTGACAGTCAAATTGATACTTTAAAGGATCATTCTGTTTATTATTGACCTGTGTTTAGTTTTCTCATCATTTGACATGTATTATGAGTTTTTTTTACACAGTTGACCTCTACAGTGCCTGCACTGCAGTCCATTAGAGTGACTGAGGAAGTCAGACTCATCAAAAGCATCCTAAATATCACCTTCATCATAGACACTGATTTTAAGAAAATCCATGACCGAGAATTGAATTTGGGTGGGGATTGATGTGGCAAGGCTATTACACTGGAATGCAGGAATCCCTAATAATGCTGTGTCCTTCGCTGTAGACAGGGCTGCCATCAGATATTTCCTCCACATTCTCAAAAATCTGCTTTAAAACCAAAACAATGAGTTGAACAAAGCTTAAAAAGCTCTAGAGAACTGCAGAGTAGAGGTAATCACCTACCCAAACCTGACATGCATTAATTCATTTTCCAAAAAGATCCAGTCAGGCTACAAACTGATTACAGCCCAAAATGCAGTCAACCCCAACAAACCCAGATAAAGATAGAACATCAACACTGTCAGCAGCATTTTAGATGAGGTCTAATTATCCTCAGGTCTATTTGGATTGGGTCCGACTGTCCTTTGGTCCCTTTAGTATCTCTTTTTAAAATTAATTTCTGCACCTCAAGTTTGGTAGATTTTTGAGTGGATATCAGCAGGGGTGTCACTAGACCTGTTTTAAGGGGGCTTTAGCCCCCCTTAAATTTTCTTTACCCCCCCCCAAAATAAATGTACATTATTTATGTATTATTTATATGTTTATATGTTTGAGTTTTTTCTCATTCACTTTTCAATAAAGTCGATCGAAATGTGCCATTGCGTCTCCAAAAGCGTTGTGCACTAGGATCTGGGGGAGGCTGCTACTGCTGCTCGCTGCAGGTCAGGGTGCTATCTAGATGACTTAAAGGTACAACATAGTGGGTTGGTAATTTAATCAAAAATATTCTTTTTAAAAATGCCTGACTGTACCCTAATACTATGTCTATCTTTATAGGACTGTCTTCATGGCAATAATGACTGTCACTGTTTCTTCCCACCTCCAGGGTCAGTTAGAGTAAGTTAGAGTTTTTGTTTTCTTTTATTATTTGGTTATTTTAAATCGGGCCTTGTGCAATATTTCTACGGGCACTGTGCAATCGTTGAGCTGTAGTAAAAACATTCAGGGTTTAAAGCTCTATATAAATTCAGAGACCCCTTGTTGTGTGCTTATTGTATAATGCTGGTTGTGGTGTTAGTCCGTCCATTCTTTTTGGTGTGCAGTTGTATACTATTTGTGATTCTAAACGTGTGCAGTGTTACCCTACCCTAGGGGATCTTATGTTTTCCCCCTTGTGTGTGTTGGGTTTTAACTTTTATTAGGACCCTCTACGTTCCACCTGGTGTATTGTTGCTATTAAGCCTCAAGGATATTGCTAGTTTTGCACATTTTAAAAATTGTTACTGATTGTGTCTGTACCAAGTGTAGTGCACACCTCCAACATGGCTACTGTGTAGCTGTAGGCTTGTTAGATTGTCTTCTCTTGGGGAGTGTTTATTAATATTATGCGTCAAATTTTGTGAATAAAGTCTTTATTGTTTGAGCTGTTGGCCTCTCCTCTTTATTTGGGACACTTACCTGTGGTTGTGGTGAACCATTTTGGGGATTAATACTAATACCAGACCTGTATGAAATCCACCCACTACATATAGATCAAAAAACTCAGGACAGAATCATTCCTATACAAATGCTGTCTAAATAATTCACTTACAGTAATCAATAGTCCGCTTACAGTGTTCATTTTGGGTCTTTTCATACATGAAAACATGGAGGGGAAAATTAAAATTACAGTAACTCTATTTTTATTTACCTTACTCCCATGATACACATATGATATTGTAATTAGCGGCTGCAGCACCATTCCTCTCATTGACTGGCTTCCACCCTAACACTGCTCGCTTTCCTCATCCACTTTCTAGCTTGCTTGACCACTGCTTTTCTCTTTCTCTCTCTATCTCCATCTTTCTCTCATCTTAAAATGAGTCAGGAAGGCGTCAGCAGCAAATCAAGCGCTTGAGACAGCTGTACTGTATTTTGAAACGGCTACAGTAAACAGGAAAGCTGGCCATTTCATTACTTTTTTATTCATGTAATAAATATACAAATGTCAATTAGATGGTAGATGGATGCATGAGAAATAAAGAAAAAGAAAAAAAAATCAGTTATAATAATCACCCGCTTATAGTGATTAATTTGACCCAGACGGATGTGATCACTACTAAGCGGTTTCCACTGCACTAACTAGCTGACTAGCCAGCCAGCAAGTGTAAACAAACAAAAGAGATAGAAATAATGTTATTGACAGCTCTTTACATACTTTGCTTCTTAAGTATTTTGAAACGATCATATCAGTAGGCATAGATTATTGTTCATAATCAGTTAATGTCAGTGAAAAGGTCACATTGTGTTGATCATAACTCAATTTTATATCCCTCAATTCCTCAACATGTAAATGGATGTACGAAATTTCTTCAAAAAGGTGGCAGCTCTGCTGAAGGCCAGTCAGGTGAGAAGATTTTGCCAGTTCAGACAAATACAAATTTAAAGCCTTGAGTTCTTGTAAATCTGAGTTTAATAAAATAACGTGTTACAAAAAGCAGGCGAGGAGAGGGAGAGGAGGAAGATGGAGGAGACTGATAGGGCTGAAGGAGCAGGTCTGATGGAGGTTAGTGATCAAGAAGAAAGTGAGTGGGAGTTGTTTGAGCTGTCAGTTAAAATTAATACTCAATTTTATGACCTTTTTTAGGCCTATTACTCATACTAGGCATAAACTAGCCAAAATGATTTTATGACATTTTTAAATTTATAGGTTCGCACATCATCCTCCTCCCAGTCCCCCCAGTAAAGGCTTAGCCCCCCTAACCATAAATCTCTAGTGACGCCCCTGGATATCAGACATTGACACACAGACCTGAGACCCACAGCAATACAACTAGACCCCCTACCTGAAGTCTGAACAGAATTTGGAATCAGTGCCAATCAGGTCCTGGGTCAGGTCTTGGCTACTAGCAACCGGGTAGACCTGTGAGGATCTCTACTGCCAAAAATTGTCTCTAATTCTCCGTGGGTTGGACACCATGAACAACCCCTTTCACACTACACCATGGTCATTTGATCTCTTGTTAATGTGAAAAACATGGATTTTTGTAGCATTGAAGTATAAACTCAATATTACAACACTCTTGGTAAGTATGTAAAGTACAGTACACATTGTGTAGCCCAGTACAATAATCCAGGCAGATGTTGGGAAGCTATGTTGCGAGGAAAAACAGTGAAAAGCTTCCATTGTTTTGAAAATGTCTACATAGCAGATAGGGATGACAAGGTAGGTGTAAAGCGTCATGTGACAGTTTGGACCTTTTGGGATCATCAGCTGATACCTAATATTTTCCTCCATGTTCTCATGACTTTCACATACATTCACGTTTGCCTACCAACACTGCACATTATAAGCTTTCCATACAGGATGTGGTATGAGGTGTGAAACACAGCTTTCTCATATTGCCGCTCTTTCTGTCTCAGCGATCGCTGTGAGTAATAAAATCACACTATTCTTCCAGCATTCAGTTTATCCATGTTGAATTTAGTAAGAGCATGAGGTAATTCACAGCCACCTTCTTTGTTTGGTTGAGTATGGACAGTCATGCCATTTTATCTGTCATAATTTAGACAAGCTGGCCTCCATCTTGATTTGAGAAAATTAGGTGAGATGTTTGTGCTGACAGGTGTTAAATTTGTTAAATCTGAATTAGTATTTCATTTATGTAAAATGGTAAACATTTAAATGCAAATTCCATTTTCTCAGACATTATGTCATAGTACATTCTGGCATAGTGTCTTCTAGTGAAGAAGCAAAAAGCACAGATTCAACCAGTGAAACCATCTTCTTTCAGTCAGTCCTGGTAGGTCGTCTGAAGGTGAAGACAATGTGTGACGTGGTGTATGATGTCTTCTGTGGTCAGCATTTGTGGGTCAATCAATCATTCTTTTAGAATACAGTTGATGTTTCTTTATGAATGTTTATCTTGGATTATGGCACAGAGGACCACAACATCCAATCCTGTGTATTTCAAACATTTCTGATAGTCACAGTGGACTTACACCAGGGACTTGTATAACACTGTAAGATTAGTGTGTTAAACAGCTATCTTTGATATCAACTCAGGTTTTTTCAGGATATGAAGGTAGCTCACTTTAAACTGAGGTAGATCTCCATGGTAACTTCATGTCAGGTCACCTGCTCTGGAGCAGGTTAAAGTTGCAGTGTGTAGAATTTAGTGGCATATATATATATATATATATATATATGGAGCGGGTCCCACCGTAGGTTCTCCTACAGGTTTGGGAGGGGGGGCTGTATTCATTTGGTTGCAATCTGCAACCTCACCACTAGATGCTACTAAATTCTACACACTGGACCTTTACAATCAGAGAATCAAATCAAAACCTGCAGCCTGCCTGCTGACCAATGAGATTAGTGACAAAAGTCATTATTCCTACAGGATCCTGACAGGGACAAAATGCCTTTGTTGCACAATTAAGTGACAGGTAGTTAAGTGAAGGGAAACATTTGGAATATATATTTCCCTTTCCGTTTGTAACAAAGGCAACTCCTGCCTCTGCTAAAAAGTTAACCCACTCTCACTAGTGCCAAGTGCATCAAAATTTCCAACCCAGGACCAGCACCCTGTAATTTCGGTCTGACACACCCAGTTCGGTCAGGTTAGCTTTTAACAAAAGCTTTAATGTTCTCCTTCAGCCTCTTATCCCTGACTTCCAGCTTAAAATGCTTGGCGATTTTCAACAACTGTTCACGTGAGCAGCGCTCCAATAACTCTTCCGACGGCGCTCTCAAGAAATCCTCCAAACTAGCCATGACTTAGACACAGCACAGTTTACCTGCCCAAAACACACTGCTGATGCGACAAAACCAGGCTACAACTCCTACCTGCAGCCCACTGAGCTCACACAGCCCCAACATCACAGCAGCCCGTCCCCCTAACTGCCTAACCAGAGTCTAACTAAGCCCCCCCTAGTCTTTAGGTGCTACGTGTGGGGGGTATTTACACACTTTAGCCCGACAGCCCGGTAAAGCAACCATAAAAATGGTGACGCACCTGCAGCTGCGGATGTGCCCCCGAGACAACTGCTCCTGCCACGTTCCCACCACACTTACCCCTGGGCCACACTGGATGCATGTATGCGTCGCGGAACCTCTTGCTTTTCATTTCGGTGCCCATGTTAATAGGTTAGAAAAGCCACAAAGCCTGCATGAGACACGCGTCTCACACGAGGCTGCTGTATCGCTTCATCTACAGATTCAAGGTCTCGCCTATTTTCTCTGCGTGACACACGCGGTTCTCAGCAGGAAATTGACAGGGAAATCGAGAAGGAAAGACAGGACTGCCAGTGGCAGAAGCGCCGCAGCAGGCACGCTTCCTGTGTGGACGCTGCAAGCGTGTGAGACGCAGCAGTTCAGCGACGCACACGCACTGCTGAGGTTCACGCATCCAGTGTGTCCCAGGCGTAACGCCTGGATGCGTGGGCAGCGCATGTGCGTGTGCGTCGGGCAGTGTGGCCGCTCTAACCTGTTAACATGGGTGCCGAAATGAAAAGCAAGAGGTTCCGCGACGCACACGCGCTGCTCACGCATCCAGTGTGGCCCAGGGGTAACAACCCCCAAACGAATTCCAAAGGGAACCCGCTCTTAAGCCTAACAAGGGACAGAACAATGGCAATTTACTACGGCCGCGCACAGAACCGACAGAACTCTGAACCACACGCAAAAAACTCACCAGCATAACCAGCCTAGCAACAAAAGCAAAAACTTCATCCAGATCAGCAACTCGCTACAGCAATTTACATTATTCCAAAACGACAAATAATTTACCACGTTTGTCAATGGCTCCCAACACAGATTGCACAACTCATTCATAAAACAAGGCGCACAACTTACTACGCTACAGCTGATCTCCGACGTCACGCCAACCCCGGGTCAACAAAGATGAAACGAACCCCCATATGTCACAGCCCGGCTCATAAGCTGCGACAAATATGGCAGACCAGACGAGTTTGCCAGTTAGGACAGGTTGTATTTATTTACAAAATAATACATTAAAACGGAAAAAACGTGTAAGTCAGTAATCAGTGGTGTTTGTGTATGTGCATGTGCATCAGCAACAAAAAGACAAAACAGCTGAGCCGAGCCGAGCCGAGCCGAGCCGTGCTGGAAGAGGAAGGGAGAGAGGGAGGCTCCGTGGAAGGCCAAGCTTTATACACGAGACCACATCGGGCCCAGGTATGGCTCATGAAGCCAATGACGAACCTCCACCCTGCCCGGGACCCTGCAAAACAAGAGGAAACCAGCAAACGAACCCAAAAACACAGGAACACCTAGTGGAGCGGAGGGGTCATCACAAAATGTTAAATATTTATAGGCTCAATGATATGTGACGTTGAAAAAAACATATAACTGCCATCTGATTGGAAATAAATTAATTCAAACCACAACCCAATCTCTACTAAATTAGTTGAATAAAACCCAGGTGTAACACATAGGTGTAACAGGGACAGTTGATAACAGCTTTATGAAACCAGTTATCCAGGATCACCAATGTTAGACTCGGCGAAGTAGGTAACTTAAAATGATACACACTAACTCGAACAGTCCCCGGAGTTTCACTGTTAGTATCTAGAGGCTGCTCATTAGTGGCAAACTGAACATGACGTTAATCAGAACTCAGACTCAGATAGAAAATAACCAGAATTTTCCATTAAGATCCTTTCTTTGTGATGGTTAACATGTTCCCACACTTTTAAATAAATAGTTACAAAATTTAGCTGCTGTTGTCCCACCTCATACGCCTTTAGATGCTCAACAGCCAGAGACTGAGATTAAATTAAGACATGTATAGACATTAACAACACTTATAAAACACACAAGGGTTCCTACATGCTCATGAAATGGAAGATTCCGTGATTTCCCTTTTCTGTAAACTCACCCTGCAAATAACCGATGAAGTGTGTCTGAGTTCTTGATAGGACAGATGTTCATGGGTGTCCTGTGTGATACTCACCCAAATTCATTGTGTGCATCCTTGAGATCTAGCAAACATGCTGAATGCACTTCCTTTCTCATGAAACATTTCCAAATCTGATTTTTCTTAAAAGTTTGAAACCTGCACTATTTACGTCCATATTAATTAGCAAGCAGTCCTCTTCTTCCTTGTCTTTGTTGGTGTCATTGCTGCATATCTACTGCCACCTGTTGGTCAGTGGAACAGTGAGAAACCATTGGCAGGACTGTGAATTGCACACCCACAAGGATGTGCATGCACAGGACAAACAAAATGGGCACCTACTCATGTAATAAATAAATAAATAACACCAAAGGAAGAAAAAAATCTCCATAACACTTCTAGAGGTAAAAAAAACACCACTTCCCTTAAGTCTAGTACAGTAATGACAGTGAAAAGTTTCTGGTATGAAAATAGGTTTGATAAATGCTGACTGGTTTTTCATGTACAGGACAGTTACCGCTGACTAATATTTGGTGGGGTTTTTTTCTGTCATCACTGATATTTTGATGTGCAAGATACATCACAGTATGTCAGTTTAAAAGCCTCAGTGCTATTGATTTAAGCCAGATTGTGAGCTCTGCCAGGTATGTAAACCTTCCATGACTGTGAATGAGTCTTGTAGATAGTGCAGCCATTCCACAGAGATGAGTGCAATTGTCAGTTACTAGTACATTCCAGCAGTAGCACCCTGCCTTTCTTCAGGTAAGATGTAACAGCCTTTGCTGTAAACCACCGGCTCAAACTGTTGCAGTGGATTGTCTCCTCCATTCAGCAGTGGATCTCATAGGCGATCTGAGAGTCCATGAACAGGCCTGTGTGGTTAAGAAACATCCCTTCGGCCTCTGACGTGATCACAGGCTCGGCTTCCCCTCCCTCCCCAGCCATTCTCCTCATGGTCCGTATGTCGCCCTCCTGTTGCTGCTGTTTGTTGGGAACCAGAGTAGGACTCATGGTCTGGCCCGGCCCAGAGGACAGGGTGTGGGTGGAGGTGTCAGATGGAGCAGGGCAACCCAGGTTGGTGGTGGAGACAGCTGTGGGTGGGGCAGGAGGCAGCACAGGCTTGGCCCTGTTAAGGACATACATCTCGTGGCCACGCTCATCACGGTACTCCTCTAGCTGGGCGAATGTGGTTGGGCCATCAGAGTAGTCATTAACGTACAAGATGCTCTCCTCCTGCAGGTTAAAATTCACCTTCATCACTTTCAGGTACAGTAATATACAATATCAAGGAAAAACTAGGGGTTTTAATATTTTTCAGTTACACTGAAAGGCACATATTTTCAGTCTAATCCGTGGTGGGAAGATGTTTGAAAAATATTATCATGCCAGGTACGGAAGTGCTAATGCATGAAGAAATTTCTAGGTAATGAGTTTATGTAATATATACACAAAGTAACTTATTTCATCATTCCTTCCACATTTATTCTAGTATTCTTGTAACCCTGCACACACAGATTACAGAAAAAAAATTGACCTATATATAGACACTGTACTATGTATTGTAATGTTGTTCTACATCTATTGTTCTATATCTATTTCATACTTGCTTGCATATTTATGTTTACTTATCCTTGTTTAGCTTGTCCTGTACATTTGATTTTGGCACAGGCTGTTTGCTTAAACATATCTGTGACCATTAAAGCTGATTCGGCTCAGAATATTATTTCAAGATAGAATATAGGGTAAAAATTGTAGTGTTGGTTATAAGTCCTGTCTCACTAGGGCTGAAAAGCCATAAAATTAAATCTTGATTTTTTTCAAGCTTGGGGTCAATTCACAATTTTTATATTCTTTTCCTTGAAACATGCAAGATTGAAACAGGACAACAACAAAGGTTTGTGTGGGCATGAACCTCATAGGTTACTGTTGTGACTCAAGGTTTAGTTTGTGTAACTAAAGCAGCGATCCTCTACATGACTTTCTGACTAAAAATAAACTTCTCTGATAAAGTACTTGTACTTGTACTTGTGGTTGAACTTAATGTTTTTTCTCCTATTCATCTAATTGCAACTTCTTTGTATCCATGGTTAGTATCTGATTTTGCTTCTCTGACCTGTGGCATTCCTCAACGGTCAATCCTGGGACCTGTCTTGTTTTCTCTTCACATGCTCCCTTTAGGGCTCACTATTTTGGCTCTTATCATGTATATGCTGATAATGTCCAGCTTTATGTATTGGGAAACTTTCTAATTTGGATGTTCTTCAGTAAAATCACAACTTTTACAGTTAATTCAAAATTCCGATGTTCGATTACTGACTAAGACTCCACAGAGTTCCCATATCACCCCACTACTGGCTTCCAACAAATTTAGGATTGAATTCAATATGCTTCTAACTACCTTTAAGTAACAATGTCCCTCTGGGGGTCAGGTCAGCAACTCTGCTGAGAGTTTTAAATCATAAGACCTGTTTATTCTCAAAGGTATTTTACTGACACTTGTCCTGATTTGTTCTTATCATTTTAAAAATTCTTACGTCTTTGATTTTAATATGTTTTCAAATGCTTGTTATTGTCTTCTTTTTTACTGTTGTTTTTTGGTTTGTGTAACTAAAGCATTTAATTTCCCTGGTTTTGAAAAGTGCTATATAAATAAAGGTCAACTTACTTACTTACTAGTCCACAAGCCCATAGGGTGGACATCTGAGTTCTGCCCTACACAGGATGATATTCTTGTAGTTTGTACTGGCTGCCATTAGATGTTACAAAAAGGTCCATATTACTGATTGTTCTCTGAAAGGTTTCTTTTTCCATTTTAGGAACTCTTATCAGTAGTTAATTGTCAGATCATAGTTATTACATAAGTTCCAAAGGAAAGAGGTAATACAAACTGTGACTGTTGTTCCAAACATACTAGTTCCTCTCCCTTTTCAGGTTGGACATTTTGAGACATTTTTTCTTGCTAATTTTAAAAATCTGCCATGTAATGTTGTAAAGACAAATAAACACACACCTTCTCAGCTCCGTCAGCCTCCTTGTCTCGCTGGTGATGTCGGCTGTAGATCATGGCAACCAGCAGAAGAGCGGTCAGAGCCAGCAGGGAGATGCCCACAGCGATGGCGGTCTGAGTGGCAGCTCCCAGAGCACTGAAGGCCATGCTGCCCAGAGCGTACAGGGGCTCCCGGCTCACATCTGAGCCCAAAGCGGGACCATGACTCCTCAGCCGGGGCCAGGCAGGTGAGTATGGTGAGGACACCTGCGACCATGAGGCCCAGATGGAGGAAGAAGAGGAGGATGAGGAAGTGGATGAGTTGATGGCAAGCTGAAAAGTGACCCTGGCCATGCCTCCTGCGTTCCAGGCTTCACATTCATAGAAACCAGCATGAGCTACAGTCACATTACTGAGAAACAGCATGCCGCTGCCGGTGTCAGGGTCAAAGCGCTCGTTGTCAGTCTTCTGCAGACTGACTCTGCCTTCCTCTGAAGGCTCCTCTGCTCTGCCCACTGCACCTCCTCCGGCACCCATCTCCTGAACCAGGCCTCTGGGAGACAGCATCAACTTACCCTGGGACGCCTTCCTCCAGGTCACCTGCAAATGTATTCAGTGTTTCATGATCAGTGGTCTTACTAAGGTTAAAGAAGTTTATCATCACATAACTTGCCATAATAAAATCAGACTCATGTAACATCTGCTAGCAACCTAAATTAAAAAGTCCACCATGGTTGAGCAGTCAGACAGGAAATATACTTCCATGTTATTCATTACAATAAAAAAACTAAAAGGTTTTTTCAAAGCTATAAGTTAACTAACAATTAAAGTCAGTTCGTCAAAAAGGAAACTGAACCACTGTATATATAAATAAAATGATACCATGGATTGATTACTGAATTGGCCAACTGGGCATAGGCCTGGGGGCACAAGGGCCAAAGCGTCAGGGGGCTCTGAACCCAGAGCGTGTGATGAACATTTATTGTTGGAAGGTCAAAATGCTCAGCTAAAGGTTAGGATGTCCCCATTTTCTGCTCCTGATACCAATCCAAGTCCTTTATTTTCTTTCCTTCATTTTCAGTATTTAGAATCCTACCCAATATTCATTTGGATTATATTTTTTCTTTTGCAGCTGCTACCTAGTTGTTACCTTTTAATGTGTCTTTATCCATTGTCTCACAATCCATCCAAGACTGATATGAAAACAAATACATAATTTTCTTTTTTCCCTCTTTTTCTTTTTTCTTGTGGTTCTTTATCAATAGTTAATTCATTTCAAGACAAAAACACACTAAGGTATGTTGGTATGATGCAGGCCTGTTGTCCACACTCTAACACATGCAACAGTTTTCCATTACTCACAAAAGAAGGGTACATTTGAGATTGTAAACCTGAGCCACTAATGTGGTGGTCACACAGTGAGAGAGCTGTGTGTGGGAGTGTTGCAATACAGAAAAAAAGAGTAATGATAATAATTGCTTAGGGTCATCAGGGAAATGCAGCATGTCTGTTGTGCCCACTCTTTGACATAATTACAGCTTACACTTGTTTTGATTCTGCAGTGTTTTGCTACATTTGAAAAGAAAAACATTATTAGAGCATCCTTGTGGGTTTTTGTTATATTAGACTATTTCACCTTTTGAATATTTGAATCAACCTAAAGAGTCAGTGGGGGTAAGGTTGGGTGCCTGTGGAGGAAAAACTGTATAAGTCAGCATTACTTGCTCATTCTTAAACCTCAGTAGGCCTGGCTCGCAAATGTGAAGGCTACCTTTTTTTAACAGCTACATTTTATCTATTGCTATCAAAATCCATGTGGCTTACTAATCATAACAAGAGACTGAAAGACAGCTCAGTGCGCTCAGTCTGGATAACATCCAGAGCAAAGTGTGTCGAGCAGCAACAGTTTGTGCTCCTCACTCAAAGCACTATGTAATCACTTTCCTGCACTGTTGCACTCTACAATCTCTATTTGTCATTCTCCAATTCATCCCCACAGATAATGTGGTGAAAAGTGCCTTTCAGTGCAATGCAGAACAACATTTAGATGCAACATGTGTTCATACAGGGACAGCTGTGGCTCAGGAGGTGGAGTGGGTCGTCCACTAATGAGAAGATCGGCAGTTCGATTCCCGGCTCCTCTAGCCCGCATGTCGATGTGATCTTGGGCAAGATACTTAACCCGAATTGCTCCTGATGGCTGTGCCATCGGTGTATGAATGATTAGATTTCCTCTGATGGGCAGGTTGGGACCTTGCATGGTAGCCCCTGTACCATTCAGCGTGTGAATGGGTGAATGTGATTTGTAGTGTAAAAGTGCTTTGAGTGGTCAGAAGACTAGAAAGGCGCTATTCAAGTACAGTCCATTTACAAATTTCAAGGGAAAAGGTAAATGTAGGGGAAGAGAGGCAAATTTGTTCTTGAGGGCAGTGTTTGTGTTTTGTTTGGGTGCTTCTTTGTGGTTAAAATGTTTTTGCTGCTTTTCATTTCTGTCTGACAAAATGTCTATGCATAAATATCACATGACAAATTAACATCCCCTTGCATCAAAAAACTTTAACCTCTTAAGATATGTATGTATTTTTTTTAACATATCTAGATATCTACTTTTGAAAATACATATTTCCTATTTGGAACAATGCTGTTAATGTCTCCAGTAGTGTTCCACACACTTGGAGAATCTATGACAAGAAGAATTGAAGCTGTTCGGGAGGCTTGTGGCGGAACAAAACCTTACTAACACACTTATGTTGGCTTTCCATTGTTTCCTTTCCTTTGTCACCAATTACCATAAAATGTCCCATATATATTTACAAGTTTTCTAGATATTTTTTCTTTAATAAATTAATCAGGCAGACTTTGACCTTTTATTAACATCAGAATTAAAGATTATTTACACCCACACATTTTGGATGCTGAAGCAAACCAGGGCTCTGAAAACTACAATGAAGTCATACTTATTCACTTTATGTATCTCTTTCTGTGTTGTTGTTGTATGTAGCACATAACATTTAAAAAAGGCCTACCTGTGGCCGTGGGTAACCAGACGCATGGCACGACACCCTGAGGCTCTCTCCCAGGCGCACAGCTAGTCTCCTAGGCTCTAGCTGCACAAGTGGAGGGATACACACCAGGCTGTTGAGCGGAACCTCCACCAGGCTAAGGTGGGAAAGACGCGGTGGCTCAGTACAGACCAGCCGACGTTCTGCTGAACTGAGCAGCCGCTGGCCCTCCTCATCGATCCAGCTCCTTAGCCAGTGAAGAGCACAGTCACAGCGCCATGGGTTGTCTGACAGGAGAGCAGAGGACAGGACGTTAGGTTGGAAAATGAAAGATGGCTTTTTAACCCCTTCATGCTGAACCAACCAAGGTCCTCGATGCTGGTGCTGGTGGTAGGAAGAAGACACTGTAGTGTAAGACAATGTTTTGTGATGAGTTAATAACGTGTGTGTGTTTTTCACAGGAGGGTTATGAATGGTTTTGGAAAACAAGGAAACTGCACTGACTGAAGGTTTGGGAGTAACCATAGAAAGAGAGAGAAATGCACTGACTGGATGGGGAACAACTGCAGGAAGAATGGGTGTGTGAGGAGTAAGAGCAAAACCCTATCACCTACAAAATGTTTCCAATATGCCAATTTGGAAAAACAAGCTTTGTTTTGAAGGAAAAATCATTGCTGCCTGTAAGATTTTCACTTACAATGTTTCTTCTATCCACGGAGTGTGATGTTCTCATATTGCACAAAAGTCATAGCTAGGGGGTCAGATGGTTTGAATTTCAAAGCTAAGGACTGACACCAGACACCAGGGTTCACCTCCTGCACATGTCACTCATGTGCCATTAGATAAGAGTTACAGAAAAGATGGTGGTTTTGATGATGGAATTGAAAAGTCACAGCGTCCCATCTTGTGCTTCGGTCAGTTGACTTTTTCAATATTTAACCAAAACCACCTTAACCAAGTTATTATAGTTTCCTAATAGAACAATAATGTTAATCATGCAGATATGCTATAATGGAATATTTACTATGTTGATGAAACCATAATGCAGCTAGAAAGTTAAGTTTGTTACAAAACATATTTGCTAATGCCACTTCAAAGTATTTTTTAGGAAACAGGATTGTTTCTTAATTAAACTTCAGCTATAGTTGTATGTCCTCCAGCTGTAATGAGGAGAATGAAGAGGAGGGGTGCAGACTTCAAGTATTGAAAGCGAGATACAGCAAACCTAAGAACAAGCATCTTTGTTGGTCAAAGATAAACATGATTTCCAGGAAAAGCTAGTTAATGTATCTTTAAGCTTAGATTAGTTTGTTACATATACTGTACCCACATGAATTTCCATGCTCAAAAGAAACTTGATTTGGTTCCAGGATAACCAGTTGGACACACGGAGTTTGTGTGTGTGCTGTCTTAAAAAAATCTTATAAATTGAAGATAAATACACCATTTTGCAGTTTTAAGAAAAGAAAAAAAGACCAACATGGGTGTCAGTTGTCTCTAAGCAACTTTTCCTCAGGATTGTATCTTATCTTTACACTGACATTTGTTTGAGTAATCCACTCTCACCTGTGATGCGCAGGACCTGCAGGCTGACCAGAGGTCGCAGTGATACAGGGCCAATGGTGTGAAGATTATTCCTGCTCAGGTCCAGCAGGGCTAAAGAAGTCAAACCAACTAGTGCTTGGTCTGCTAACATCTCTATACTGTTATGCTGCAAATGTAGCTCTTGCAGACGCTGCAGAGACACAGATGGAAGGTTACATTATCCATATAGCAGAAGTCAGAGGGGTGCTGCTGTGCTGAACAAAGAACTGAGAATGCATCTTGCAAGTGACATGTAATGGACATCATAAATGTGATCTAATATGACTTACCTGTAAGCCACGGAAGGTGTAGTCCAGCAGGCGCATGATGTCATTTCCTGCCAGGTAAAGAATGCGGAGATGTTCCAGTCCCTGGAACATGTCGGCGGTCACTAGGTGTATCCGGTTTCCATTCAGAGCCAGCTCCAACAACTGACCCTGGTTCTGGAAAGATCCAGGCTCCACTGCTGAGATGGTGTTGTTCTGGAGGGACATCAGAAGGTGACCAAACAGAAGTCTTTGCAACTGGTTATTGCTCTGAAACTGCAGCTTCTACTGCTGATGCTGCTTTTACACTATTTGTCCATCTAAATATCACACACATACTGCAGATACCAGCGAGCTTATTTTAAACATCCATTCATCCATTTCTACTTAAAGGAAATACATTACATTCATATTAGGGTCAAACCACAAATGAGACCATTGTGGAAATGATTGGTAGCCTGTCTCTCATCACTACATCTATATATCTGATGGTGTTCGTGGTGAAACATATGTTGCTTGTTTTCCTGTGTTGTAAGTATATGGTTTAAATTAGGTTTGTTTGTCTGTTCTCCCACCCATCCTCCCACTGACTGAGGATTGCTTAATACAGTAAAAACTCTGCCAAAGTGCACAGAGACAAACATCAAAACACAGATATTTGTAAAAACATGTCTAAACTGCTTGATGTTCTTGTGTTTGGTGTACAGTGGTTACTAAGAGTAATGGGACTATGACCTACAGGCTCGAGGACAAACCGTCAACAAGATATAAAATTAGGGAAGCCTTCTTGAATTGGGATCATAGGTGCACAGACCTTGCAGAGTGTAATAATGTAATACTGCAGTGTTTGTAATTATGTATTCAATTGTCAATATTTATTTTTTTTATTTTGCCTTGTTCTAACTTTAACTAACTTATTTTTCCTTATATTCTTTATATTATTCCATTCTTTAAATTCCATGGGAATTCTTTTTTTTAGACTATTCATGTGGTATTTTTTGAAATGGCAATTACTTAAAATGATAGGATTTTTGGGTCATAACATGTTTTTGTAATATTACAACTTTTATTCTCTTAAGAAAATCCTGTGTCTCCAATTCTTGTGATGTTATTTGAGTAAGAAAAGACGCCAAAATATTTTGAGAGCAAAAAACATCTGCTAACAGATATTAGCAGACGTAAAACTTCCTTTTACATATATTTTTATTTGATGGTGTTTTTATTCATCTTAAATCTGTCTTTTATGTCTGTTGTCTTATTTCTTTTATTGTGAAACACTTACATTTCCCACATATTTCCATGGTGTAACTGGTCATGTAGACAAAAGCTCTGCAGATACAAACTTTGCACTGAGGAATCAATAATAAATAAACAAATGCCTGGTTCCAATTCAGAACCAGTTCCTCATACCCAACCCTGTGTTTGTGTGTGTGTTCGTGTTTTTCAATCCTTATTGGGACCGTTTCTGGTGTAAACATTGACCTTATTGGGGACCAAAGCCTGGTCCTAATGCAGCAAAACATCATTTCTGAGGTCCTGGTTAAGGTTAGGGGTAAGGTGTGAACTGAAGTTAGGTTAAGGTTAGGGTTAGGCATGGATTGGTTAGGGTTAGGGGTTAGGGTTAGGCTGTACAAAATGAATGGAGTCAATGCAATGTCCTAACAAGGATAGCTGCACAAACTTGCGTGTGTGTGTGTGTTTGTTACCTGCAAGTAGAGGTAGTGTAGGTGCCTCAGCAGAGTGAGGTCCTGTCGACGGATCTGACCAATCACATTGTCCTGAAGGAAGATAGTCTGGAAGATGAGATGAAAAGCAACAAAGCAAGAGTTCAATCAATCAATCAATCAATCAATCAATCAATTTTTATTTATATAGTGCCAAATCACAACAAAAGTCATCTCAGGGCACTTTTCACATAGAGCAGGTCAGGACCGTACTCTTCAATTTACAGAGACCCAACAATTCCCCCATGAGCAAGCACTTGGCGACAGCGATAAGGAAAAACTCTCTTTTAATGGGTAGAAACCTCAAGCAGAACCCGGCTCTTGGTGGGCTCCCATCTGCTTTGACCAGTTGGGTTGAGAGAGAGAGAGTTCTGGTTACTATTGCTGAATATGTCAAATAATTATGACATATGGTGAACTGTATGTCATAATTGTGTGTCACACACTATGTTATCTTCGCTCTTTATGAGAGTGAATGTTTTCAGCATTCACACTATTGTTATCCAAATCTTTATTTATCATAAGTGTGAGTGCTGAAAACATTCAAACTATTGTTATCCAAATCTTTATTTATTATTATTATTATTGCGTGTGAGCTGCGAAGCACAATGTTATCTTCGCCCTTTATTTATTTATTATTTCGCCATTTTTTGTCGTCTAACTAGTCCTACACAATTTGTCGTATCAACTTTGTTTCATTGTCAAATTGGACATCCCCATAAGGAGATGTGTGCTATCACTTTTCTCATCTCCAACGTATTCCAATGATTTTATATAATTTTATAAAGCATTAAAATTTATAATGTAAAATCAATGGGAGCAATGTTTGAAAGCTTATATCTCAATAACTAAAAGTGCTAAAGTGTTCAAACTTGATTGACAGGTGACTCATGTAGAACTGCTTCACATAATGTAAAATGCCACCTATAAGGCCACCATGTGGTCAGTTATTACATGTTTTACATTTGGGCTTATAACTCATGAACTGTGAGGTCTATTCAAACAATTTTTGCACAGTGTATTCCTTGGATGGTACCAAGTAGACTGATATAGGCCATGACCATCTGTGCCTCTAAAATTTTTCCGCCATTTTGATTTTTTTTCAAAAACACATTTTTTGCTTCTTCTGCACATTTTTTCATCCAATCTTCACCAAACTTGGTACATACTATATTTAGATGATCCCAAACAGAGCTCATATATTCATTTTTTGGTATCACTTGCTGTTTGTCTATAATTGGTTACCAAACTTTTCAAGGCGTGGCGTGATGCATTTAACAAGCCATAACTCTTCAATGCTGATTCGGATTAATCTTGTACATACAATGATAGTGCATCATTATGTCAAATTTGATACATTTCTACCCACAGGGAGCGCTACTGTAATATTATAATATGATATTTCTACAGTTCTGTTGTCTTCAGTGAAATTAAATTTGGTACACAAGTTCTCCATGTCAATGTGCACGACATAGTGAAACATGGTGCCAATAGCCTCACCTTGTGGCCATTAGTGAAACACCACCATACTACTCATTAAGTTCCATATATCCATACCATATAAATTTCCATACAAATTTAACACGATTTGTCGTATCAACTTCATTTCAATGTCAAATTGTACATCCCCATAAGGAGATGTGTGCTATTTCTCTTCTCATCTCTAATGTGTTCCGGTGATTTTATATAATTTTTTAAAGTATTAAAATTTATAATGGAAAGTCAATGGGAGCAATGTTTGAAAGCTCATATCTCAAAATTTAAACGTGCTAAAGTGTTCAAACTTGATTGACAGGTGGCCCATGTGGAAATGCTTAACATATTTTAAAATGGGACCAACAGAGCCACCATGTGGTCAGTTATTATGTGTTTTACGTTTTGGCTTATGACTCATGAACCATGAGGCCTATCCAAACAATTTTTGCACAGTGTATTCCTTGGATGGTACCAAGTAGACAGATACAGGCCACGCCCATTTGTGCCTGGAAAATTTTTCTGCCCTTTTGAATTTTTTCATAAACCCATTTTTTGCTTCTTTTGGCACATTTTTCATCCAATCTTCACTAAACTTGGTACATACCATAGTTAGATTATCTTAAACAGAGCTCATATGTTTGGTTACCAAATTTTTCAAGGCGTGGCCAGATGCATTTAACAAGCCATAACTCTTCAATGCTGATTTGGATCAACACCAAATTTGAGAATCTTGTACATACAATGACAGTGCATCATTACATAAAATTTGATACAATTCTACCCACAGGAAGCGCTACTGTACTATTATGACATGATATTTCTACAGTTCTGTTGTCTTCAGTGAAATTGAACTTGGTACACAAGTTCTCCATGTCAATGTGCATGACATAGTGAAACATGGTGCCAATAGCCTTACCTTGTGGCCATTAGTGAAACACCACCATACTACTCATTAAGTTCCATATCTCTTAAATTCAACATTCCATGGTGACCAAATTCAGCAAAATTGTACAGATGGGGATGCTGAACAAGTGTGTGGTATTTGATACAATTTCACCTGTAGGTAGCGCTACAAAATTTTGAATAATTGCTGCTGCAGCAGAAAATTGCAACGACAGTAGCAATAACAGCAGTGGCAGCAGCCGGCAGTGGCAGTGGCTGCGTCTGGCAGTTCGCAGCTCTCACACGCAATTTCTTTAGAAATTCAAGAATTCTCTAGTTCTTATTCTTACTCTTCTGTAAGTTTTTTGCAAGATTTTTGCCATACTTTGAGCAACAGACACCATTGAAATGTCAAAATGTTGAGCTCTTTAAGGATATTTATGCTATTACTTTTCATCTTTCTAGCATATTCCAGTGATTTTATATTATTTTTTAAATTATTAAAATTTATAATGGAAAATCTCTGGGAGGAATGTTTGAAAGCTAATATCTCAAAAAATAAAAGGGCTAAACTGTTCATATTTGACGTACAGGTGTCCCATGTGGAAATGCAATGAAACATATTAAAATATGGTATGAATAGCGCCACCATGTGGTAAGTTATTACATGTTTTACATTTTGGCTAATAACTCATGAACAGTTAGTCCTATGAAAAAAATGTTTGGACAGGATGATCATGCTGATTAGACTGTTATAGGCCACGCCCATTTGTGTGAGAAAATCTTCCCCACCATTTAGGATTTTTTGATAAACATATGTTTTGCTTCTGTTGGCGCATATTTCATCTAATCTTCACCAAACTTGGTAAATACCATATTGAGAGGACCCCAAACAAAATGTATTAATTTGTTTTTGGATATCACTTATGGTTTGTCTGTAATTGGTGATGGCGTGGCCTAATGCACTTAATGGGCAATAACTCCTCAATACAGAATTGGATTGTGACCAAATTTGGGAATGTTGTACACAAGGTGACATTATAAAAGTGTGTAACATTTCATAAAATTCTACCCAATGGGGGTGCTAAATTAACTTTATAGCATGATATTTCTGCAATTCTGTTGTCTTTAATGACATGAAACTTGGTATGCAAGTTTTCCATGAGAATCTGCATGACATACTGAATCATGGCACCAATAGCCCCACCTCATGGTCATTAATAAAACACCACCATACTACTTATTAACTGCCAAATCTCTTCAATGTAACATGCCATGGTAATCAAATTCTATTTGTACAGATGGGGATCTTGAACAAGTCTTTAGTATTTTCAGCAGTGCTTTGCAATTTATTTCAGTTTTCAGCACTCACATGCATTTTCCACAGGATATGCATTTCTAGTTGTTCTTTTCACTCTTTATTGTGTGATTGCTGAAAGTGATCACACTTTGTTCCTCTCACTCTTTGTTCTTATTATTCCGTCTTCCGTACATTTTTTGGCTTATTTAAACTGCTGCATAATTTGTGCAATAAATTCAACTGTCAATCTGTGCAGCTCATTCAGCAGATGTTTGCTTGTATTGTACTTTATTGTAACATCTCTTGAGACTCAACTGCTCGGATGTCCCTTATCCTCCAGACACCATTCAAACTTTAAAAAGTTCACAATACTTTGAAGTTATCAGATTGTATAGTGATATCTTTTGTAGTGTTTCAGCAATTTAAGTCCAAAGTCAGGGGTTTTACAGCTGTTGTCAGGTCTGACTAGTGTGTCATGTGATCAGGCACAGTGGAGAGCACAGATATTTTTGGACCTGAAATTTTTTTAAAACAGGTCTCACTCCCACAATTTTAACACCTCAAGCACATATCTTGCCTCAGTATATTGCCACATGCTTCCTCTCTCTCAAAATGTAAATACATTTCACATGGGACTTAAAGTTATTGAGATCTAAACCTTAATTCATTGGGAGTCCCTGTCTTGCTCTCATTGACTGCAATATAGTCTGCAGGATGTGTGTCTCCTCTCACTCAAGTTCCTTTAACTTACAGATTCTCTCTTCCATCAAACACTTTTTACACATATCATTCATTTTCATGGTAAGCTAGTCACCATCATTGCTTTCACTAATGATGTACAAATCTCTGGGCTCCAAGCCCTACTTTGAGACAAAATGTAAATTGATATGCTTGTTAAATACATCTCTTCCTGTCCTAAAAAGCATGTCTGAGTAGTCCAGTGGTTTAAGATCAAGTCACATTAGAGTTCCTTTTAGATCCAAAGACTGTGAGTTTGAACCCTGCTTAGTGCAGAATTCAGTAGAGTTGAAGGTGAAAAACTGTAGACGTCCGCAGGTGTTCTCAATCTGCTTATTGAGACTGCAACTGATAAATATCATGCAATTAAAAGACTAAATACCAAAATCTGACCTGGTTTTGTTGTGTGACATGTTAGCTCAGTGCATAGCATGTCTGACTTATACACATGAGAGTATAGGTTCGATTCCACCTGTAGCTGATTTTACTTTTGGTAGATTTTTCAATAGAATTCACCTTTCAGCAATCACACGCAATTTCTACAGAAATTGCATTTTCTAGTTCTTCTTATTCTTCCATACCTTTTTTGCAAGCTTTCAACTCCTCCATACTTTGAGTGACAGAAACCATTAAGATATCAAAAGGACATTTATGCTATTACTTTTCATCTTTCTAGCATTTTCCAGTGATTTTATATAATTTTTTCAACATTAAAATTTATAATGGAAGGTCTATGGGAGGAATGTTTGAAAGCTAGTATCTCAAAAACTAAAAGTGCTTAAGTGTTCAAACTTCATGGAAAGGTGTCCCATGTGAAAATGCTTAACATATTCAAAGATGGGTCCAACAGCACTACCATGTGGTCAGTTATTACACGTTTTAGGTTTTGGGCAATACATCCTGAACTGTGAGGCCTATCCAAATAATATTTGCACAGTGTATTCTTTGCATGACATCAAGTAGATTGATATAGCCCACGCCCATATGTGCCTAAAAATTTTTTCCACCATCTTGGATTTTTCGTTTAACACATGTTTTGCTGACATACATTTCATCTAAATTTTACCAAAATTGGTACATACCATATTTAGAGGACCCCGAATAAAACGTATTAGTTCATTTTTTAATATCCCTTACTGTTTGTCTGTAATTGGTTCCCAAAGTTTTGGGGGTGTGGCCTGATGCACTTAATGCCGCACAACTCTTCAATACTGACCTTGATTGCAACCTAATTTGGGAATGTTGTACACAATGGCATATTGCACAAGCAAAATTTCATACAATTATACCAAAAGGGGGCACTAAAGTAACTAAAGTAACTAGTATTATAACTTGGTAATTCTGCAGTTCTGTTGTCTTTAATAACACGAAACTTGGTACACAAGTTCTACATGAGAATCTGTATGACATACTGAATCATGGTGCCGATATCCCAACCTTGTGCTCATTAATAAAACACCACCATACTACTTATTATCTGCCATATCTCTCAAATGTAATATGCCATGTTAACCAAATTCTATAAAATTCTACAGAAGTGCTTTGCAATTTATTTCAGCTTTCAGCATTCACACGCATTTTCTGCAGGAAATGTATTTCTAGTTCGATATGCATGACTTCTGGCTGGGCACTGAAATTTCCTTGGTTCTTTAATGCTGGTATCAGTCAAGATGGATAATGTTCCATAATGCTCCTCTTTCAATGCAATGAGCCTACCTGTGTAGATGCAGGGACGTGTTTGGGGATGTCTTGCAGACCGGTGGAGCCACATTCCACAGTGAGGCTATAGCAACGACAGCTCACAGGGCAGGAAGGAGAAGCTTGACCAGGAGTTTGGAGGGACAGGAGGAGCAAAGAGAGAAGAGGCAGCAACAACACAGCCATCATACCAACAGACAGGACTGCGGATGAGGAAAGAACAGGGAATACACAGGTCAGTCATGACCAAAACTCTGCATTAACAGCTGAGCTCACCTTTTTGACAACAAAAGCAGAGTGGCAATCCAAAGAAAAGACTACATGTAACCATTAATTTAACTCAGTTTATTGTTTGGGAAAATCACTTAAAGTCCCCCTGCACTCAATAATGTGCTGTCTCTTTTATTCATTTGGTAGGATTTTTGAGCTTTTCTGTGCAGAATGCTGACAGAGTTTGTTTTCAAAGTTTCTCTGTGCTCACCTTAAATCTGAGTTTAACACATGTAGCTACCACAGCATGATTTGTGACATCACAACTAGTTTGGAGCCAGTCATGGTTCAATATGCAACTTACACAAGTGTGATGTGGAAACTGGAAGCTTCCCATGCACATTGAGAATGAACTACTGGACATACTGTATCCGGCAGTCCTACTTTTGAAATAAAAAACATCTGGATATTCATATATTCTGGAGCTTTTCAATGAGGGAGAAGGATGAGATGTCATTTCAAGAATTTCTAAAGAGATCATTTTTTATGATAAATAATTATTCAAGCAGAATATTTGGAAGTGATCTTTAAAGCTATTATAGATCTCCCAGAACAAGTTAGCATTGTTTTAGATTAGAACCCACAGGCACATGCTGGCAAACTGCAAATTCAGGTAAGCTCTGAATGTTTGAGCTGTACTACATACCATTGTGGTGCATAATATTTATAACAAAAGCTGCTCAGTAGGGACCACCTTATAGAGTTGAACTCACACCAACACACTAGAGCTACTGTTGTTGAGGTTTAACACCAACATGGTCTTTAAGTTTTGTGGTGATGAGGAACTAGAATAAATTGCCTGTGCATATTAAAAAATAGTAATCACTGTAATTTTAATAGATAATAATAATAATAATTTTGGTATCTATATTAAGTTGGTTTGTGGGTAATATGTTCTTACATAATCACCCCGACCCTGGTACAATTTTACCTACTTACTTCAGTGAAAATAAGTCTTAGACTTAATTGTGCCATCCTTGACATTTTCTAGTTTTGTGTGACTTATGTTCCTCCAGCTCATAATGCAAAATAAACAAACCCTAATAAGTAATATAATATGATTGCATTATCGTATTTTATTATAATATTATTGATATTAATTGGCACTATCTGCATTAGCTTGTGTCTGTATTCATGGTTGAAATAGAAGATGCTTAGATTTTACATTCTAATACAGTAGTAAATACACAACTTATATATCAGCATGGTTAATACTATAGACAACTGATTATCTTATGTCAGCTGATAAGTAACAGTAACAAGTGTCAGTAGAGAAATGTCAAAGATATATTTAAGGTCATTAATAAACAATGTCTCCATTACATAGTTTGTCCAGCAGAGAGCACTGTTCCACTCATTATATATCTTGGTCATAATTATGGGATCCTTACCAAAAATGTTTATGTCAAAAAATTTAGATCAGCCAATATATATTAACAGATTTTTATAAAATCTTAAATGTCAATATTGGCCTCACAAGCCAGAATCAGGCTATATAGATGGATTGTTTGGCCAAGGCTAGTGTTTCCTACTAATTTTGAATGGAAAGTACTGTAGCTAAAGCTCAAAGAGTCAGTTGAAGTTAATTGATGACATTACTAATTTGCATATATGTGACGTCTTTGTGGCACTGCAAACTTTACCACAAACTACATTCTATTCATTCATCGACTGTATTCGACCGGAGGCAGAAATCTCAGTCACAGATATTGTTAACTAAGACAAATAAAACCAAAACTATCTGACTGGATTTTTTGTAAAATTTGAGTATAACAATCCTTTAATTCTTTCTTCTTTTTTTTGCAAATTGTATAGAAACTGTCTTTTAGGGGAAGAACTAAAGGAGGAGAACCTTTGAATCACACACTTCTTTTCATATAGATGTATTAGAAGTGATATTAAAACAGGAGGCAATCAGAATTAACGGGCATGCTGGAGACACATATACCTTGGATCTAGATCTAGGTTTATTCATGCCAGTTGTAACATAACAGCAGCATTGTAACCATGTTGAAAAATATCATCAACCAAATACCTATGACTGTTTGACAAATGTCAACCTGTCATATATTTTCCAGTTTTCTCCCTCAGTCTCAACAGGATTTCTGTTATATTCAGACGAATTTCAGAGGACACATGGGTTCACAGGTCTGTTTCCTCCTGTTTCAGTTTCAAAGCCACATGGCAGGTCCAGTTCAGCATGGCCTGAATTCAGACTGTTTACACTGCACTGAGACACTGTGTTTCAGTCACATGAGAATGGTCTGTTTGACTGTGCTGCATACAGTACAACCTGAGGGTGCTATCACTAAAAGAAGACTGGCAGGTGTGTGTGCGTTTGTGTGTTGGGTCATGTATATTCATGGAGATTTTGTAAAATTAATGTGAAATAATGCTTTGGAAACCCCCCAAATAACAATACAAGTCTGGCATTAGCTCAAGATGTCACACCCTGTAAAGCCGTGTGATTTTAGTATCAAAGTGTAGAAAATACCTGTCTATGAAAGAAAGAATCTCATCAAGCCAGAAGTGAAGTGTGTTGTAACAGGGTAACCACAGGGGATTATGTCTTTATAGAGGAATACACTCACTGTGACAGCCACAGCACTGATAACACCACTACAGATAAAAGCTCTTTTAGTTAGTCATCTCAGCCTGTGAATCACTATCACCATAGGAACCATACATGCCATGAGGCACTGACTTGCACATAAGGATCCATCATCAAGGCCTTTTCTTTGTTTCTCTCAGAGCAGGAAGCCCTCACACCACCATTCACTAAAGGGTTCTGCTGCTGTTTGCCTGAGAAACATTTCTCTGTGGGAACTGTTGTTATAGCTACTTGTTTAAAGTGAGTACTGAAACCAACTGCATCAACAAAGCTAGGACATTTGATTACTCTCAGTTAATGGTATAAATGGTATATCTGACATACAGTATGTTAAGAGTTTAATGGTAAGTACAGAAGGAAAGCATAACAAAATACAGTATACAAAAATAGCATAAATCTTGTTGAGTAAATGGGATATGAAATACAGTGCCATCAAAAATGTCAGTACTAGAACATCCCTTAAAAACAGGCTGGAATGTACACAATGACAACAGGTCAAAAATGAAAAACACAAGATACTACATTAAACAGAAATATGAGGATGATGTAGCCTGTCTGTAATCCACAAAAATGTATATCTAGAATACAAAACAAACTGAGCAAAAGTGAACACAATAAACAAAAGAAAATGAATTATGTTTTTTTTCTTACCACTTTGTCCTGAATTTTTTCAATAGTTTCAATATCAAAATTTGGAGTAAACTGCTTTTTAAATAGTAAATGTGTGATGTTTGGGATAATTACTCATTTTTGTCATGATTTCAGCATTTGTCCTATGTTTTTATACTGTAATATTTTGGAATTAATTTACAGTTCTTTCATGTGTTTAAATCTACAATTCTGGCTCGGACCCTATTAAGTTTAGGTGCAGCCCTGAGGGTGGAATATGTTTGACTGATAAGGACATACATTACATTAAAGCAATGTGACTTTTGATCTCAGTGTGATGCAGTTAGTAGTCATATGAGCTGCGCATATGAACTGAGGTGGTTGGATATCCAGCGGCGCTGCAGGCCACCTTGACAGATTGAGCCCACAATACAGTAAACAATATCCGACCCCAGCACTGTATGCCTGCTGTTGCTTACATTGGCTCAGTTTAAAGAGACACCAGAACACAATGTACAGCAGAACCTTTCAGGTGTATCTGTACGAACAGATCAGGAGAAATCATTCAAACGACGTTTTATTGTATTGTTGTTTTCATACCTGCCGAAGAGGGATGGAGGAGTGCGGTCTTCCTCGCACGATGCCTTCTTATTCCGTCTGATTTATATGATCCCAGTTATTCAAATTTATTTTCATTGCTGAAGATGAAGCTCCAGGCAGCTGAAAGCGCAACAGCAGCTGATGGACGCTTCCACGGTGCCCACACCGCGGGCCCGTCGCATCCTCCGAATGGAAGAAATGATGGAAACAGAGGATAGCGCGTCAGATCACGGAAGATTCTGCAGCACTGAGTGTAAAGCAGACTGCAACGGGTCAGGTGTCATTGTTAAATCCCAACATCCAGTTGTTCGTTCACTCCTCTCTCCCTCTCATCTAATTCCCCACGCTGCTGCTCCCGAGGACCACAGTCAAGTTAACTGTGATAAGTTAGCAACAGCAAGAGAGACTTCCACCCCCAATGATTCACAATAAAAGCGTTATCACAGATATCTAAATTGTGTGAAACATATTTCCACGAAATTTGTCGCAATTCAGCGTCAAAATTCTCCTCTAATATTAAAAATAAACTAGCTATTGGCGAATGTATTAAATAATGATAATATATAATACTACTAATTGTATGTACATTTATTTTGTAATGGGCTCGTCATGGTAGCTTCTGTATCTTACGTCATGTGATACTAATAGATGTTGCCCCAATGAGTGGATTGATCTTTGAATTATTTTTTATAAGTATTTCATAATGTCATAATTCATTTTGTTAACGTTTTGAAACTTTGGGTGTCTAAACAGTCAAGCTTATTCACATTATCAAAATAATTTTGATCATGTTTCTCTTTCATTCTTTGTGAAGAATGGTTTGTAATAACAGCAGCCAGCAGCATTATTTAATTTATTTCAACATCATCTCAACCGACCAATAATAATATAAAATAATATAAGAAATCTATGAAAGAGTCCATCCACAGCAACTGTATAATGAGAGTTGTGGGTAAAGAGGCTGCCACGCAGCAAAGTCACCACCATGACTTCTGCTCATCGATGACATATCTTTTGATGACAGGACAGTGTTCATCATCATCACTTTACTCTGTGTCCATCTTTCACACAGTTGGCTGTGTGGTTCCAGTTCAGTGAGGCTGTGTCTTCCTACATTCAGGGGTCACGTGGTGGCTGACGACCTGCTGGCTGAGCATGAATTATATGTGAGGGATCACACAGCCAACTGCTCCTATGGACATTGTTGACCTTAGAATCCAAACTGCATGTTTACAGTCAAAACATCAGAAGGTAATAATTGGATTTTACTAACTACAACCAGAACAACAATCAGTGTTGTGGTAATGAACAGGTGCCATGTAAAGAAGTCTGGATGCATTTTGGCTTGTTTTTAGAGCTGTAGGTAAAAACAGGTTATGACTGGTTGTGTGAGAAGACAATGGGGTAGATTTGACTGTAGTGATCTACAAAGTGGACCTCCAGGCCCTGGGTGATGTAGTCCGGCAGGTCAGAAAAGTCCTTCCTGTTCTCAGATGGCAGGATGATGCATGTCACACCAGCACGACGGGCCTGACAAGAACAAGAAAATACAGTTCAAATTCTAATGTAAATATGCAAATGAATTTTAAATTCATGAATGACTTCTTTAAAACAAGTATATATTTGCCCTGATAGCAGTGGGCTCTAAGGATTGTAATGTGATGTAATGTTTGTTGATTCATCCCAGCAGCACACCTAAATATCTACTGGCCAGATAGTCAGTACATTTGCTGCAGATATTCACAAGGAAATGACCCTTGTGCAAACAAAATATGAAAATGTAACAATTTGAAATGAAATTGTTTGAGCACATTCTTGCTCTCAAAAGGAATGAACTTACACTTGTTGGTAACCCATGGCTTTTCCTCTAGCACTGCTGTTTACATCTTTAGAGCCACTACTGGTAAGGCTCTGCAAAGAGCTAAACTGTTAGTATATTGCTGCTTGTGTCCAACACTTTGCTGCTGTGGGCTCCACTGACAGGACTTTAGACGTTTCAGTCATGTTAAGGTTGAGAAACTGCGAGCCCCCAGCAACAGAGCTGGATGTAGGGTGATTTTGGTGTAGTGGCCACAGTTGAACCTGCAGGCCATGTGATCAGTCAGACTTTTTGTCGGACGTGTCTGTTATGAAAGGAACACCCATAAAACTATGAAGCAAATATCTCTTTAAATGATCAGAATCCAAACAATCAGGTCCAATAAATGATTAAAAGCCACCAAGTGTGTCATGCAGCCAGAGAAAGACATGACTACTCATTGGTTATGAGCACCTGAATGCAATGGGAAGCCATGTTTGGACACCTTATGGTCTTATGTCATGTTGAGTTATGTGGGTCAGATACTGCGTATTCTACAAGAATGTTGACTTTAGCTGCGAGCTTTACACCGCTTTATTTGTCATCAAGCAGAAGATTTAGAGTTCCACAGGTCAGAGGTCATGTTACACAGGAGATTTGATGCAGTGCACCAGACTAGTGTGTTTTAGGACTCTAAAGTCTACCTCTGAAGGAGAGTACTTATTTTAGATGATGAGGAATATCTGATGTTTGCACAGTGCTGCAGTGAAAGCTCATGTATTGCCTATTAAACATTATTGAGGGTAAGGCTGCAACAGATAATTAATTCCATTATTGCTTAGTCTGTCAACAGTTTTCCAGTTATAGGATTATTTTTTTAGTTTATAAAATGTCAGATTGTCATGAAGGTTGTCTTTTAAATGTCTTGTTTTTTTCTGACCAACAGTCCAAGTCATATTTACACTTGTATAAAACAGAGAAAGAAGCAAGTGTGTTTGTGTATGTTTGTGTGTCTTGTGTGTACTTACAGCAATAGTTTTCTCTTTGATTCCTCCCACTGGCAGTATTTTTCCAGTCAGTGACACCTCACCAGTCATGGCTACATTCTGACGTACCGGCTGGTTGGTTGCCAAGGACAACAGTGCTGTGACAATGGTGCAGCCAGCGCTTGGTCCATCCTTGGGAGTCGCCCCCTTGAAACAAGTGACAGTTGCATACAAACAGACAGGAGTTAACATTGTTGCCCACCACAGCGTATTTTTGATTTTTTACCATATGAGGACCTAAAGCTAAACATCTTCAAATTCTATATGTAGCAGCTTTGAGCAATTCAGTTTTTTTAAAGGTTCTATTTGTAAGAATCAGAAATTCCTTGTCATTAGTGACACTGGTGGCCGTTAAGCGAGCTGCAGTCAATATCCTGTTGCTCGTGTTGTGAAATGTGTTGTGGTCAATGGAGGCAGCTAGCCGTCTCATTAGCTGGAGAGCAAATATCTGCATATATATCTGTTTTTGTTGTATTGTGTTGTTCTGTCGTTATGCTGGTCATTTGTTGATGTTAGTGGGAGAGAGGCAAGGCACTCGGGAATGCCCAAACGTCACATAGAAATCAGTCCACAGGCTGTTACAGACAACTGAGAAAGTCATGGAAGGACTCATTTTTTAAGTTATGTTACAACCCATTCACTCATTGACAATAAAACATGATTAATATGTGCTTCATTTCTTACATATAGAGCCTTTAAAATGCTACTCAAATAAAATGGATTTTCTCTTACATACTTTTTTAGTGGCTGGTAAAGAATAACTAAAACAAGTAAACAGAGTAAGCAATAATAATCAGTAAGTAATTCATTTATAGTACTTTATACTTTATTGCCGTGTTTACCTCAGGGACATGCAGGTGCAGGTGGGAGTTGACCAGGAAGTGATTTTCTGGTTGCTGTGTCATCAGGAAGGCTCTGGCAAAGGTTGATGCAATCTTAGCACTTTCCTTCATGACGTCACCCAACTGACCTGCAGAGGAGCACCAAGACATGGTGAATGCATCAGACTGATGCTTGCGTGACTCCTAAAACTGCTGGACAGTGTTTGATTAACCTCCAACCCGCTTAGTGACTCAGTTCATGGCTTTCCTGACTGACCTGTGACCTCCAGTGACCCCTCTCCTTTAGGGTCTGCTCCTCCAGGAGGACGGCGCAGTGACGTCTCAATGAACAATGTTGACCCTCCTACTCAGAGGACACGACACAGTCAGAGCTTCTGTATGCTAATTTTCTATTGGTTTATGTGTGTGTGTGTGTGTGTGTGTGTGTGTGTGTGTGTGTGTGTGTGCGTGTGTGCGCATCTCTCACCCAGAGCGGTCCATGCCAGACCCATAACCACTCCAGGTGGTGTGACATCATACATGCGGTCCACTGTGAAAAGCGGTTTACCCACATAGTCCTGCAAGTTGTCAGGTGAAACACTCACTGTTGTTTGTTTCTCGCTGACGATAGAGAACGCCACCTTACGGAAAACCTGACAGACAGACAGAAAGACGGGGAGGGGATTAAAAACAAAGGAATAATGTTCTTTTTGTCACACAGAACCACAGTCCCCCTGCAGTTATTAGTTTCCTGCTGCATAGCAGTAGGTTTAAGATTAGTTTGGCAGGTGGTGATTTGCGTGGGTGTGTGTGTATGATGGATGTGTCATGTTTGATTGTATGGAATGTTCTATGTGGTGGTACTGTGCCGAAGATATGACAGTGAGTATGGTGATCTGGAGTAGTATGGTTCAGGTGGGGCTCACTGGAAAGGGGAGAGCAGAGCTTAGAGTTGAAGAATGAGATGGAGATGCCAGTTAGTTCCTCTGCATACTCTGGCCCTTAACCTGGTTGAGGTGCCATCCAACCCGGACGGGGAATGGCATCTGAGGAGAGGAGGAGGGGCCACCAGGGCACGTGAACCTGGACCCACAAGGCCCCCCCATCACCCCACCAGCCGCTGGCCCAGGTTGTCAGATCCGCACACACCCCACTTGCCCTTTGATATATGTGCCTTCTACTGTCAAAGTGCGTTAAAAGAGGTTCAGTGCAGATGGGAGACCTTATTCAGGACTCCCCTCGTGCACCCCACTCATCCTGTGTAAGGATTGATTATGTACCTCTTCTAATATGTGATGCAATAAAACAAGTGAGGTGCGACCACGCAGGGCCTCTTCAGGCACCCCACCTGGCCCTAATCTAATTGATTTAGTTGTTTTTTTGGATGGAAGTTGGAATGTTGGGCATCTAGCGTGTAGAGCATTAAAAAGTGAGGTGTGCTGTGTAGCGCGGACCCAGGCAGCCATAGGGGCAAAGGAGGGCTGGGAAGTGGATGGGGGGACATGAGGGCCCATGACTGCACCCAGGTTGAACACCCTCCCTGCCTAAGCCCATCTGCAGGGCCACCCCCCAGGGCCGTTGGTCTGGAACCTCTGAAGGGTAGGGCAGGGCAGAGGAAAGCTGCAGAGTCTCGTTAGTGAGAGGATCGACTGTTGTAGAGAGGGTCAGGACAAGGGGAGAGAAAAGGGGGGTGGAGGAGGGGATTGAGCCCCACCATGAACCTTATATAGTGTATGTTACAGTATTAGGCAGAGGTTTGGCATGAGTGGTGATGTGTTACGTGGGCAATGGTGAGGCATGAATGATAAGGGGGGAAACCTTCGTGAGTTGGGTCTCAGACAAAGAGGGCCAGTGGAGTCACGACTGTAGAAATTTGGAAAATGATGACCAGAGGGAGATGGAGTCTTGTGAGTCCTTACCAGATGAACAATGTGAAGTTTCCAATGATATATGGTCTATTAACAGATTTTTCCAGATAGCAGTATGAATTTTTTTCTTTGTGTTCCAGTTCATGAGGATCGTTTTCTTGGCGACAGCTAGCGTGATCAGCAAAACTTTACAGTTCAGGTTGTTTAGATTAATTGTTGACGTATCTCCAAGCAGACAGAGAGATGGAGAAGTTAGGAAGTAGCAGCCAAGGAAGGTGGAAAGGAGCCCTGTGATGTTTTCCCAGAATTGTTTAATGGGGATGCAGTGCCAAAATGCATGTACATATGTGTCCGGGCAGTTCTGTGTGCAGTGGGGACAAATGTCTGAGGTGAAACCCATAAGAAACAATTTCCAGCCAGTGAGGTGAGTTCTGTGGAGAGTCTTGTATTGTATTAACTGCAGGTTAGTGTTTTTGGTCATGAGAAAAGTATTCTTGCAGACTTGGGTCCAGAAATTGGCATCTGTGGAAATGATTCCCATTTGGTGGAGGGAAGGCTGGTTGTGGTGTCTATCTGTGTCACTATTCTGTAAATTTTTGATAGTAGTTTTACAGAGGATGGTATATTGATTAACTGTGAGATAGGTGTAGCGAGTTCTAGGTTGACCATAGAGGTGTTGATGGTTGATTTAATTGATGATTTGATCTGTAGATATTGTAGGAAGTGTTTGTTGTTGATACCAAATTTCTGGACCAAGTCCACAAATATGGAGAGTTTGCCATTGTGAAAAATGTGTTGCAGATGAGTAATACGTTTGTCTTTCCAGGTGCGGGAGTTAAGTGGTTTCTTGTGGCTGGTGAAGTTGGGGTTATTGCAAATTGGGGTGAATTTTGAGGGTGAAGGCTTTGTGTTAGTGATGATATGAAATTTCCACCAGGCTGTCAGACTTGAGCCAATTGTGGGCGCTTTGAAACAGGCATGTTTTCTAATTTCTTGGGAGAGGAAGAGGAGGTCTGAAATCTGGAGGTTAATGCAGATGGTTTGTTCTAAGTCTAACCATTGGTTGGGATGAGTCCATCTGTGCACAAACTGAAGATGATTTGCCAGACAGTACAGGGTGAAATTTGGTGCTTCTAATCCTCCTAGAGTTTTCGGTTTTTGTAGGGTGGATAGTTTTATTCTTGGGGTCTTGTTTTTCCAGTAAAATTTTCTAATTGCTGAGTCTAGAGATTTGAACCAGGAAGTGGATGGTTGTATTGGGGTCACTGTGAAAAGGTAGTTCACTTTGGGTAATACATTTTGATAGTGGATATTTTGTCCATGATAGAAAGTGGCAAGTTTGTCCAGCATTGGAGGTCTTCCTGAACAGAAGGGGGTGAAGTTTAATGTAAATAGGTCTGGCAGCCTGGGGGAAACTCTTATACCAAAGTAGGTCAGTGCATAGGGGTGTAGGTAGTGTGTTGGCTGCTGCATCCCAACTTTTGAGTTGTAAAGGAAGAACAGAAGATTAGTCCCAGTTGATTGTGTAGTCAGATATATTGGCGAATGAGTTTATGACTTTGATTGTCTCTTGTAGGGAAATTAAAGGGTCTTGCAGAAACAGTAATATGTCATCTGCATAGAGGCTGATTTTATGATGCACGTTTTCAGTCCTAATGCCTTTGATGAGCGTATTTTGGTGGATGGCAGCGGCTAGTGGTTCAATGAAAATAGTGAGCAACAGAGGTGAGAGTGCGCACCCTTGTCTAGTCCCTCTGTGAAGATGAAGCTTTGTGAGGTCAGTCTATTGGTGGTGATAGTGGCTGACGGTGAGGTGTACAATAGTTTGGCCCAACTTATGAATGAATACCCCAAGCCAAACCTGTCTAATGTGGAGAATAGGAATTTCCAATTGACTGTCAAATGCTTTCTCAGTGTCTAATGTAACAATTGTTGTATTATTTTTTTGAATTGTGGAGTGATACATGATATTTAATAGTCTGCGGGTAGTATTGGAGGCCAATCTACCTTTAACAAAGCCGGTTTGATCTGGATGGATAATGGATGGTATAACCTTTTCTAGTCTGAGTGCTAAAGCTTTGGCGATGATTTTTGTATCTACATTGATTAATGAGATTGGTCAGTAACTTGATGGTAAAGTTGGGTCCTTATTGGGTTTGAGCAAAAGCGAAATTTTTGCTGTGTTAGAGGTTGCCGGAAGTCTGGAAACCTGTTTTGATTTGTTTATCATTTGAATGAAGAGTGGAGCTATAATTGACCAGAAGTGTTTCTAGAACTCAGCAGGGAAGCCATCTGGGCTGAGTGCTTTGTTGTTTGGCATTGATTTGAGAGCAGTGTGAAATTCATCTTGAGATATTGGCATTTCTAATTTATTTTTTTGTTGATTGTCAATTTTGGGTAGGTTGATGTTGTTGAGAAGAGTTAATCTCTTACTTTTTAGGTTCCTTTTCTGATGAATAAAGCCGGTTGTAGAAATGATAGAACTTTTGATTTATTGCAGTAGGTGAAAATTTTCCTGTCTTAGCCTGCTTTATATTTATTTAATTAGCCCAAAAGGCAGAGGGCTACTGTAAAACAGTAGGACCCTATTGTTTTTCGTGTTTCTTTCTCTCTTTCTTCCTTTCTTCCTTTATTATTACAGGACATCACACCTAAATTTGACTCCCTAAACATGCTGAAAAACTCACCAAATTTGGCACACACATCAGGTCTGGTGAAATATTTGATAAAATGTAAAAATTAACCCCTAAAATGCCAAAATGTGCTCTCTAGCACTACCTATGTAACTAAAATGCCCGCCATGGCCCATAGGAATGTCGTAGAGCAATCAAACCAAAACTCAATTATTCATCTCATCAACAACTACAAATCATATGCTAACACCCCTGACCTAAATCCAACAGGAAATCCGCAATTTCAAAATAAGACTTTGCACCAATTTTTGCCCCCGAACAAACGCTACCATTAACGCCCTTGGAGGAGACTCCAAGGGCGTTAATGGTATCAGCTTCAAACTTTAAAAAGGTGATTTATGAAACTATGCTGAAAAAAAGACGTTAAAAACTTTGTAATAAATCGAATGGTTTGGATTTTACAAGCCCTGAAAGTTGCAGTGCCACGTCACACTTTACAATGTAAAACAATGGGGAGGCAATCTATGGGCATGAACTTTGTGTAAAACAGAGGCTTCTGATGTCTAAACTATAAGTCTGACTACTTTCAAACCTGTATCAATGGATTCGCAACAAAATTTCCTACTAAAAATATGGTTTTTAATGTAAGATTTGGCCAAAGTAATGGGATTTATGAGGAGATTTCACAAAAAGCGTACTCCAAAATTCTTCTCTCCAACTTCTCCTGGTGTTGTCACTTCCTCAGTGCTGTGAAACATTCCGCAATACAGACTCATTATACAATCACAGGAGGAGCAAAAAAAGACTTTAAAACTCACACTCTAATATCTCAAAAACAATAAAAGATAGAAAAACATGTAAATTCAAGATTTGTAGGTCAAAGTCTCGTGACTCATTTAAAGTTCAAATGACGTTTGTATCTAAAACTATGTGAAACAAGTAAATGTTCAAAAAGGTGTGGGTTCGCTTACACCCTCCATTCAAATATGAGTATTTTTCTGTGACCAGCTGCAGTTACTTATTGTCTCTACACACCTGACAGTACACGTCAATCAAACTTTGACCAGGTCATGTGGGTTAAAAGTCTTTCCTTTTCTAAAAATGGACTTGATGAAAATTAGGAAATTAATTTGTTTTACACACAAACTCATCAAGAGTTTTCAATTTACTAATTGAAATTCAAGTGAATGGGCCCAAAACTTGCATAATTTTGATGACACAGGTGTGAGCAAGACAGACATGTCTCACCCTGCAGAAAATTCTCATCCTGTCAATCAAACTTTCAAAATAAAAGCAAACCACACTTGTAAGAAATATCTTTTTTTTTAAAAAGCAAAATGATCTGATCCCAACAGGCCAGAGTGTGAGGTCCCGACGAACGCTGCTTGCAGCTTTAATTTTTTCTGAGTTTGATCTGTTGTGTTGGCCATGTTAATGTTTTCGAGGTGTTTAATTTTTTGTTCCAATTGAGTTTCTTTTTCTTTCTTTTTTTGTGGACTGAAAATTAAATGATAATTCCTCTGAGTACTGTTTTTCCTGTTACCCACAGAAGAGAAGGTGATGACTCGGGGGAGTCATTCATTTCTAGAAGGAGTGGCCACTCTTTTTTGATAACGGAGTCAAATTGTGGGTCCTGTAGGAGAGAGGTATTGAAGCACCATCTGGGGATTGTTTTATGTGAGCAACTTCTAGTCCATTTAATTGTAACAGGGGCATGATCACTAATGATAATTGGGTGGATTGTTGACTGGGTGAGATTAGAAATCGATTTGCTTGTGAGAAAGAAATTGAGGCGGGAGAAAGAGCGATGGACTGGAGAAAAAAGGAGTATTCTCTGCTATTTGGGTGCTGTAAGCGTACAGCTGTCGGCAAGACCATAATCACTCATGAACTGTTTTATATTTGAAGTGGATTGCCAGATTAATTTGTTTCTTGAGTTATCAGAACGGTCTATTGATGGGTCTAAAACTGTGAACTCAAATCTTCTGCTATTATGACTGGGCAATCAGTCAGATTTGTGATGGTGGAGAATAAAGACTGAAAAAAAAGTTGGTTCATCTAAGTTTGGACTATACAGATTTCCTACTGTAATTGGGTTATTGTCAATTGAGATATTAACGATAGTATAGCACCCTTCGGGGTTGGCTATGGTGGTGTTATGAACAAATGAGATTTTTTTTATGGCTCAAAATGCAGACTCCTCGTTGCTTTGTGTTATAATTTGCTGAGAATACCTGATTGTACTGAGCTGAGTTTCTTGGAGGAGGCAAATGTCACCCTGTAAATGATTTAAATGGTCAAACACTTTGGCCCTCTTTGCCTGAGATCCAACACCACGGATGTTCCATGTTAGTAGAGATAAACTGGACATACTTTTGTAGAATAGATTTCTGTTTGAGGTAATTGAATGGAATGTTGTGTAGAGGAGAGCGTGTGTGTGAGTGAGAGTATGTGAGTGAGGTGTGATTATTATGCGAGTGCAGGTGCAGGGGATGCATCTGTATGTTGAGAGCAGTAGTCAGTGTGACGGGAAATGTAGGATGAGGAAGAGAGATGGGTAGGGGGCGAGGGGGCAGAATAGACATGATGACTAACAATAGCAACACTAACAACAACATCAATAAAAACAACAAAAGCAACATCAGTGATAACATAGTGGCCTAGGGCTGTATACTAAATTACTAGCAGTTATGAGACATATGCAAATGTTTAACTGTATGAGGCTATCATACTATGCGATGGCAGAGAGAGAGAGAGAGAGGGAGGGGGAGAGAGAGAGAGAGGGAGAGGGAGAGAGAGAGAGAGAGAGAGGGGGAGGGGGAGAGAGAGAGAGAGAGGGGGCGAGAGAGAGAGCGAGGGGGCGAGAGAGTGAGAGAGAGAGCGAGAGCGAGAGAGAGAGAGAGAGATTGCATATTTACCAGGGATGGAATTAGAAAAGCCAGGGGGTGATGTCCTTGTAGAGGTATAACTGTTCGTTAATGTAATGTTTATCAACAACTATGACTGCTTTTTTACCTTCATTTTTCATTTGTTTGCGGATGGGGAAGAGGTGTTTGCGGCATTGAAGTATTTTTTGGGATACTGGTCATTGAGTCCAAAGTCTGTGTCTTTGAGATGTTTGCCTTGACATTGAGCCAGTTCTTTTTGTTTGAAGTGTTCGAATTTTGCAACGATAGGGCAGGAACGGTCGCTTTGGTTGTTTCTGGACTTAATGTGGTGTACTTGGTGAAAGCTGATGGATTGCATGGTCTCTGTTGGGAGCTTGAGCTGTACGGTCATGAATGTTCGTATTGTTGCTTCGGGGTCTTCTGGGTTCTGTTCCGGAGAAAATGAGATTGTCCCTTATGCTGCGTGTTTGTAGGTCAAGAATGGTTGATTTTACGGTTTTCAATTCAGCAGTGGTAGTGGAAAGTTGTGTGGTGAGTGACTACATGGATCGTGTTAGTGATTTGTTTTCTTGTCTGACAGTGTCTATTTGTTCCTGGCTGAATTTGAGGCTATGGCGGAGGGCTTGGATTTCTTCATGAAGTACTTCTAGTAGTGAAAGCCTGGCGTCAAATCCGGTGAGTTCGGTTTGTATAGAAAGTAGAATTTCTTTGTTTTCAGCACAGTATTTGGGTGGTGGTGAATCAGAACTGGATCGATCGTAGCATGCTCTTTTGGGTGTCTTGGAAGTGGATCCTTGCAGCATGTTTTGAAAGAGTTGGAGGTAGCGTTTATTGATAAAGTCCTCAAGTTCTTCCAGTTTGCATGATAAAGTCCAGTATCAGGACACAGAAAAGTAGTTCAAAAGGAGTTAAATCCAGAGAGTGACAAAAACAGAGAGAGGGGAAGGAAAGAAAGGTACAGAGAGAGAAAAGTTTTGCTTAGCGTCTAGTGGGCAGCCATCTTTTGCACTGTCTCGTACTACCGCGCGTGCGCTACTCTGACATCACCTCATCAGTACAATGACTGATGAATGCCAGCCTTCTTCAGCAATCCCTGTTGGTCCTATTAAAGGATGAGATTTACGTTTTTGTTATATGCAGAGTGTTCTGCAGAGTGTTCCTCTGATTAAGACCAGAATCTCTGTTCGAGAGAGTAACTTAAAGCATGTGAGCTGTCGTTTACACATTACATCCAGAACAAAGCTTTACAGTGTTTTACCTTCTCCACTTGTTTCTGCAGGTTCCTGACTCCAGACTCCCTGCAATACTGTCTGATGAGCAGACTGAGGGCTTCAGATGAGATCGAGGCCTTCTCCTCTGTCAGGCCACACAGAGAGCGGAGCTGAGGGACCAGGTACCGCTGGACACAAACACACACACAGGACATGGAAATTTAAACCATAATGTACAAGCAAGGCATATCACATTTTTATTAACTGCTTAATACTGTGAGCAAAAAACATTCCACTATTATGAAAAATATAAAGCAATAATCATAAAATCATATTTTTTTTTCCCACAGTCAAATATGTAAGTTGGTGTCACCTCAGCGATAGCCAGTTTCTCCTGGGCCACATATCCAGACACATTAATCATCTCCATCCTGTCTCTGAGGGGCTCTGGTATGGTGTCAATCACATTGGCCGTGCAGATAAACAGAACCTTTATTGGAGCAGACAGAATGGAATGTGGTTTACAAAAACTGCATTTTCAGGACTGCGGAACTGTACATAAAGAACACACACTCTCACCTTTGACAGATCAACAGGAACATCCAGGTAGTGGTCGAGGAAGTTAGCATTCTGTTCAGGGTCCAAAAGCTCCAGCAGTGCTGAGGATGGATCACCCTGGTAACCACGACCCATCTTATCTACCTGGTAATGACAGGTTAGAGAAAGATGGCTTATCATTGACATCACATATTCCTGGCAACAGCAATAACCACTGGAGCTCAGAGAGAAAACCCCATGACAACATGCCGCACACTGTTTACACACTTTATCTGGGATTCACTTTCTTTGTACAGGTTTGCTTTTCAGAGCAGTCCTGTTTATTTCTTAGGATTTCTCTCTCTGTGCACACATATTAACCACATATGTACTCACAGAGTACTTTATTAAGAACACCATATATTCCTTTGAGATCCTGATTCATGTTGACATGAATGCATCACATAATTTCTGCAGATTTGTCAACTGCACATTCATCCTGCAAATCTCACATTCTAACACATCCCAAAAGGTATTGAATTCAGATCTGGTCACTGGAGAGGCCACTGAAGTATACTGAACTCATTGTCAGGTTCATGAAACCAGTTTCAGACTTTTCCTTTGTGACAAGGTGCATTATCATGCTGGAAATAGCCATTCAAAGATGGGTAAATTGTTACCATAATGGCAGTCGCAAGGTCAGCAACAATACTCAGATAAGCTGTAGTATTCAAACCATAATTAGCCCCATTTCCACTACATGGTACTGCTCAAATCTACTTGCCTCCACAAAGATGCAAACCATACTGTTTATACTGTTAATGTTTACTTTAACAGTACTTGACTCTATTTGCCTTTTTTGGTTTTCCATTAGGCAAAAGTTGTTGATATTACCTGATATCTGGTACCTAATTTTTTGGTATCACCTCCTTCGAGGTTCCAAGCAAGCTGACCTGATACTAAAAGGTGGCATGAAAACACTTAAGACCACCTGATTGGTCAGTCATTTCTCTCATTCACTGATTTCCCTCTACTGCAACTCCTTTTTCTGCATTCTGATGTTTGATATGAACATTAACTGAAGCTCCTGACCTGTATCTGCATGATTTCATGCATTGCACTGCTGCCACATCATTAGCTGATAGCTACAGTTATAAACTGAAAGTGTCTATTCCATGAGTATCGACAGCAACAGCAGAGTCGCAGCACAGAGTAGTACATTAAAACAGGCAAAGTGACTCCAACCCTGGTTTAACATAGGCCAAGTTGTCTACAGGGAATTGAAGCTAAAACTGGTAGCCAAAAAGAATCATTTGTTCACTGCACAGGTAATAGCACATCAGCAGACTCCATCCAGTAATATTAAAGCTGCTCTGATATGGATTTACATTGAACTGACACAGACAGAGTGAAAAAGCAACAGCACCATACTGACCTCATCTATTAGCACCAGAGGGTTCTCTGTCTTGGTTTTCTTTAGGCACTGGATAATCTTCCCTGGCATTGCTCCGACATATGTCCTCCTGGACATGGACACACACACACACATTTTAGAAAATAATTTCCCCATATTTCCTTAAAGATGAGCCCATCACATTGCAGATACAGTTAATTCTAGTATTAGCTGTCCTTCTCTTACCCCGCACCTCTGCTCACTGACCAAATAGAGCTCTGTACATGATACTGACAATGTATGAACTGTTCCTCTCTAATACTGGCAAGGCAGATCTCCAGACCTGTGTCCTTTAATCTCAGCCACATCGGTCATTCCTCCCACACTGAATCTGAAGTACTGTCTGTTGAGGGCTCTGGCTATGGAGCGAGCAATGGAGGTCTTTCCTACACCCGGAGGACCGTAGAAACACAGGATCTTTCCCTGGGTGGAGCCACGCAGCTGGCTCACTGCTATAAACTCCTGCACAGAGACAGAGAGGAGGTCTGGTTCATTTCAAAGTATTTTTTCGAAGTATATTTCTTGTGCTTTTTAAAGGTGTGTGCATGTGCTTGTGTACTGTACCAGTCAAAAGATAGAACACACTTTCTCATTCAAGAGAACAGGGGAGGTGTGTCCCAACTTTTGACTGATACTGTACAGTGGGGTCCAAGAGTCTGAGACCACACTGAAAACATGGATATTATCACAAAGTTTGAGGATTTAGAAACATTTAAAAACAGAAGTCATGACATGTAAAATGAAGAAGAAATATTTTAATAATATAAGATTCTGCACTGTTTCTAGATCAAAAATCAAATTTGATTGACCAACAAAAGGTCAGATTTCCTTGAGTTGTATCCCTTCCATTGAAACATGCATTCAGATGACCCTCAGATGGATTTGATCTACTCATCAGAGGATCGTTCAAGTAACTAAACTTGCAGCCACTGTTCACCTGTTATAAATATGGCTGTGCCTCAAGTTTCCAGCAGATCATCGCTTATTAAGTAGCACTGAGATAATGGTAAACATGGCTTCAGAACAAAGTGAAAGTGTCAGAAGTCAAATTGTTATTCTAAGGAAAGAGGGACTTTCTCAGCTTCAAATCATGGCTAGACTAAAGGTTTCTAAAGAGGCAGTGCATGGAACTCTAAAACGCTTTGCAGAAACTGGATCAGTTATATCCAAAGCACGATCAAGCAGACCAAAAGTGATCACACCATCAAAGATCAATGCATCAAGCTTAGTTCCCCGAGAGATAGAAAAGCAACTTCATCACATAGAGAATTTGCTTAATAAAGAAGACTCCAATCACCCCAAGTACTGTCTAAAGAAGGCTGTCTTGTAGTGGTCTCAGAGAAAGAGAAGCCTCTAAACCACTTCTCTAAAACCCCTGGACAAAAAGCCAATGCATTTCCATCACTGTAGGGTGCTGGAGAAATACAATTTACTGAGCTTTGAGAATTTTAGATTATTCTCAAATTTGTGCTTAGTTCATAAAATTTTAAATAGTTCGGCCCCTCCTCCACTATGTGCCTTTGTGTATATTCGCTCAGTAAGTTTTATTAGATCCTATTGTGTGTAGCTTTGTATTTTGTATAATGTGTTCTGTGTGTTTTTTGCTTTGTACTGTTTGTCATTGTGCAGTCATATGTTTTAATTGTAAAGGACTGCAGGTGAAAATTAGCTTGAAGCTTATTCTGGTGCAGTACATCAAATGTCAACATTTATATTTCATACTGTACATGGTCCCATTGAATGAAATACAGTACAATACAAATACCAGCATTTCACAGGGGATGACTGGAAAAAAAGTCATGCTATTTACTGATGAATCAAAGTTTGAGATTTATGGCAGTAACAGAGGGGTGTATGAAGGGAGATGAACAGTTGAGAGAGTGATACCGAACATATCAAACAAAGTGAAACATGGTGGTGGAAATATACTCTGGAGTTCGACACCTGCACTGAATTGACTCTACCCTGACCAAGGAGAAGTATGCTATACCCTATGGTTTGCATCTTTGGGGAGAAGGACTCATGCTGCAGCAGGATAATGAATGGTGTGTGTGTGTGTGTGTGTGTGTGTGTGTGTGTGTGTGTGTGTGTGTGTGTGTGCGCGTGTGTGTGTGCGCATGCGCATTTGCTGACCAATATACGTTTCTTAACATCATCCATTCCATAATGGTCTTCTTCCAGAACCTCTTTGGCTCTCTCCAGCAATAAATTCTCTTCGCTGTTGGTGCCCCAGGGCATGCTGGTCAGCCAGTCCAGGTAGTTACGGGTCACACTGAAACACACACACACACACAGTGTTTGTTTGTTGTAGTAGTCAACAAAACTATCAAAATACACAAAAAATAGAGCTTAGCTACACAGAAATTATCATTAGAACACCCAGTGGAGTTTTCTTCAAAACAAAGTTCTGTTTACATTCACAGTGTTTGTCACCAAAATGGACTGTGAGTATCCTTGAGGTCTAGAATGCATTTCCTCATAGAACATTTGCAAAGCTCTTCTTTTTAATATTTTAAATCTTGCTAGCTGGTAGTCTTCTCTGTCTTTTGCTGGGACATTTCCACTTTGGCATCTATCTTGGCATATTACCATTACCTGTCATGGGAATAGTGTAAAATCACTGGTAGGAATCTGTATTGTATGTGCCAGAGCACCATAGAAACAAAACAGGGACCCATTAATAAGAGCATTGCTACACAGCACTTCTAGAGATCAAAAACTCCACATACCTTACCTTTAACTAAAGATAATAAGGTCTGTAACGCAGAGCAAAGTTTAACTTGACCAGAATAAACAGAATGAGGACACCAAGCACATGAAACCAGACTCAGTCTAATTACAGCAGCAGTGTCAGACGTGCAGGTTTACCACACAATGAGCACAATCTACAAGCAAGGACAATAAAACCTGCTGCAGTTTGGACATTCATTCCACTGTAACACTTTACATAAAGCCCCTTATTTAGCATTTATAAGCAGTATACACACATTTAATAAATGGTTTATACCACACTATAATGTAGATGCAGGTAAGTAGGTATGAGGATATTTTTAAGTGTTTATCAATGTTAAGTATTTATCAAAAATTATAATTTCTCCTATGAAGACATATTTAGGGGTTCAAAACCGAAGGGTTGAAATATTGAGTTTGTGCCGGTTTATTAGTAATAGTAATAGTAGTAGTAGTAGTAGTAGTAAAGCCTGAATGATATATCAATCAGCCGATATTATCGGCCGATATTGGCTTATCACAGATATATCAGTAACGGCATATATGTTGTCCGATATGCACCGATTTTTTTTTTTTTTGAAGTTATATAGGCAGCATTTTATGTATATTTGATCCTTTTTCTTAATTCAAGTTATATTGGTACTTTTTTTTTTGTTCTTTTTTTTTTTATTTGTACAGGTTATTATTATTATTCCCCCACACCATTGCATTTTAGAGGGGCTTGAGATGCTCAAGAACTCATGAAAATTGGTAGACACGTCAAACAAAAATTGCAGAGTTCTGTAGTGACTGGCCAGTCCATAGCACCCCCAAAGGCAGGGCCATGTTGGGATAAAGTTGCTTGAATGTTTATGAAATACGGTGGAATCATTGTTCATCATTCTGGACATGATACATTTTTTTGAAAAAAATTTGCCTGACAGGGAGTCAGCCATTTTGGATTTCATGCATTAATTTTAACTTTATAAACATGTATGAGGCCTTTAGGATGCGCAAAAACTCACGAAACATTACACCCTTGTTTGAACTAATAAGTATTTCGATTTGATGTCACAATTGGGCTTGGGCATGGCACGTTGGCTCTATAACACCCCCTAATTACTTTTAGCGTTTTTGAGGTGCTAGGGGTGCTCAAAATCTCACAAAACTGCACATGCATCAGAAGTGCAAAACTTAATATCTGATATAGGTCGGCTCACAGATAAATGAAATTTGGTAGGCGGATGTATCATGTCCAGACTTTAAAAAAAGCCTCTTGGAGCCATACCCTAAGCCCAACAGGAAGTCAGCCATTTTGAATTTACTTTTCAATTTTTCCACGGTTGTTGCCATTTGCAGGCGTTGTACTTAAACAAACTCCTCCCAAAGAATTACACAGAGCGACTTCAAATTTGATCCGTGTCATCTTAAGACCTTTGTGATGAAAAGTTATCAAGTTTTCATGGAATGCCTTTGATGTGGCACGCCATTCAATTGGCATGTTTCACCATTAAAAAGGAAGCGGATGTATCTCCACTGGACTTTGTCCAATCTGCCCCAAATTTCACATGCTTGATTGGAGTCCAGGCCTGAACACATCTACATGTCCATATTGAGTCACAGTTATAGCACCAGCTACTGGCAACAGGAAGCCAGCGTTATGACAAATATCATCCGATTTATATGGAATTAACATGGTGTGGTCTACACATGATATACAGCAACATGACATATAATTAGTGGGTGTTCTCTAGTGCCACATAGTGGACACAGGAAGTAATATTTAACTCCTCTGTGCAATGTCAAATATTCATGACAATGCTTATATATGTCAGGTGACCTCTTCTTAATGTATTGCTGCATTAATGACCCACTTGTTTTAGCACCACCTAATGGCAACAAGAAGCAAGCCCTATGTTATAAACATACTTTGAGTAACAAGAAATTTGAAGTGTGTGGTCCACATTTGATATGCAGCAACATGATGTACATTTAGTGCGCATTTTCTAGCACCACATAGTGGACACAGGAAGTGATAGTTATCTCCTACATGCAATGTCCAATATTCATGAAAATGTATATCCATGTCAGTTGCTTGTAGCTTTAATCATTATTATTTTTCTTCAGAAATGTTTGCGCAAATTCCCATGAGATGGTAACTGTGACAGGCATGAGATTTTGCTCATTGATTGGAAGTTGTGTGCAAGTGCTGCCCAAGAAATATGACCACAATTGGCCTGATGTGGGCAGTATAATTAAAAGGTCAAAATTGTGAACTTTGAAAAGTCATTACTACAACACCGTATGTCCAGTTTACATGAAACTTGGTATAGACATCCATCCATTTTCAGTCTACAAATTTGCCTCAAGAACCATTTAAGTCCATTGGAGTAGATTTTCCGCAATTTTGAATTTTTTGAAAAACACATTTTTGACATCTCCGTCTAAACCACAGGTCTGATTGCTACCAGATTTTCAGTGGATCATTATTAGACCAAGCTCATCAAATGTTGCATAAAGCTTGTTGACATCTTATCTAGTTTTCATGATATTGACCAATGAACTTCAAAAAGACGTGGCTCAGCACATAAATAGACTTAAGTAAACAACTACTGGGCCAATCATCACAAAACTTGCAGGATATATCCACATAAGTACCTAAAACATACCCTGAAAGTTTAATTCAAATCGACTATTAAGGGACTACAAATGCAAAAAAATGGGACTATAAATCAGACTATAAATCAAACACTGTTTGTCCAATCATTATAAAACTCACAGAATATGTTTCATAACAATGTTGAACCACATGTGTAAAACTTTTTTGAAATCGCTCAATTGGGGGTGCCACCAGTTCCAAACACGTGCATGGGTCTGGTGCAAATATGACCATAATATTTTTAATTAAGCTGTTGAAGCTTTCAGCTTGTGATGGTCTGTGTTGGCTTGGATCCCAGAATTGCTGCTTGCAGCTGTATTTTATATTATAACATCTTTGTTTTGCTGTACTGTCATTCATTATCTGTTTATACAGCAGCAAACACTTATGGATGTCCACCAGAGGATTTATAGTTGTTGACTAATACATGAATAAACACTTATGTGCTTTTAACTGCATTACAGTGTTATAAATATTATATTATAAACCATTTCTTAACTGTTTATATGCAGCTTATAAATGTTAAATAGGGTGAATTAAAGTCAAAGGCGAAAACCACAGTTTCTTAATTGCATTATAGCATGTCCTAAAGATGACATCAGAAGAAATCTCATGAATTATCCCAAATGCAAAGGGTTATTTTGCAGGCTAGTGGGACAAAAAAATATACAAGACCAACTTGAACTCTGAGGAGTGGTTGTCCAGCAATCCCAGTTTGTTGAGTTCTTCATTGATTACATCCATGATGTGCTGAGGGACAGTCCTGTCTTTGAGTCTCTCTCTAAACTTCTCCTCAATGGCTTCCTTGTCCTCCTTCTCCAGACCCAGCTCCTGAAAAGCAACAGCAACAAAACATTTTTTAAATGCCTGCAACTTCACATGTTGCTGAGAACAGGGCTCCCATGAAGGGTGAGAGAGAGTGTTACTGACTGAAAGACAAAGTCTGTTCTACCTTCTTAATGATCTTGAGTTGCTCCTGCAGCAGGTACTTCCTGTGGGTCTGTTTGATCTTTTCTTCCACCTGTGAGTAGAGCAGGGAGACAGATGTGGGGGGGTGAGCAAAGCAGTGGCTGGTTACAGCACATACATGTTTGGAGATGACCTCTGACCTCTCGGCCCAGTCGCTGCTGTAGTTTACTGAGCTCAAACTCCTTCTTCAGCAGAGACAGAGCTTTGTAGAGACGTTTCGGGATCTGCAGAGACACACAGCAACCAGGTTAAAAGGCCTGTACCCTCCCTGTACACTGTGCAGCTTGAATGAAAGATCCAAAATATAACGACATAAAAATATACATTAGAACATTTGGGGAAGCAGCTGTGTGCTGCTCTTTATCAGAAGTGGGGAAGTTAACCAGAAGTCCATTTCATTTGCCCATGCTAATCTTTAAGTCAGCCATGCTATTTGAAAACACTTTTACAGAATGCAACATAATTATTTATGCTTTATCTTGCATGTTTTCATTCTCTATGTTTCAGTTTCACAAGAGAAGCTAATATTAGGGATGCATGATATTATTGGCATGTCATGGGTATCGGCCGATAAAAGCCCTAAAATGAAATATCAGCATCAGCGAATTCTGCCAATTATGAGAGGCCGATATGTTGCCTTCTCCTCTGCTGCCTGACTGTGCTTGCCTTCTTCCCACTTTAACCTTAATAACAAACCGGGGCTCAGTGCTCTGTGCTCAGTGACATGGAGAGCTGGGGCTAACATTAGCCGGCTAACTGGCTGTGCTTCCCTCCGGTCATGCTGCGGCGAATGCTCCACAAGCCTCTCAGCTAATGTTAGCCCCGGCTCTCCATATGGATCCAACCGGAGCACCGAGCTCCGGTTTGTTATTCAGGTTAAAGTAGGAAAAAGCAGTGGGTCTGCTGGGCAGCTTGAATGAAGTGGAGCCTGCGGAGGAAGAACCAGGGGTGCCAGGGTGACACAATCCATCGGGGAACTGATATGTTCGGCTGCACAGATAGGAAACACTTTGGCTGACAGGATGTACCACTCTGTCTAATAAACTCAAAGAAAACTACACTGCTCCACCCACTTGGCAGGTTCATTTAAGTTTTAATGCTGAGCTCCTGAACTCCAGTCTTACTAAGTTCTTCCTTCATATATTGTCTTTCTTGATCATACTTAGTACAATCTGTGTTTGCATGCTTAATAGTCTCCTCAGCTAGCTGGAAAAAATATGTGCATATATTGATATCAGCATCTGCAATCGACCACAATGAGTTGGAAATACTGGCATATCAGATATCGGCAAAAATCCAATATCATGCATCCCTAGCTAATATGAAGCTAGATGTCTTTCAACACTACAGTGTTTCTAGTGCCAAAGTCACTCTTTTTGTTACTGTACTTCCATGACAACTCAACAGGGAAAAGCTGTCTGAGGAAACACAAAGAGGGAATTTGATGCTAAAAAGACTGTAAATGTGGCAGATATCCACTTGATATGACTAACTCAGACTGCTAGCCAGTAGCCAATAGCCAGTATGAACAGAAGAAATGATTACAGCAAGGAAAACCTCTTTAAGTGTTCATATGGACACCTCACAGTTGTTTTAAGGCACACACAAAATTGTGAACCTATTCTTTAACTTCCTCACCTCCTAAACAGAGCAGCACGCAACTGCTTCCCTAAACTTATCTACGTGGCTGTTTCCCACACAGTGGATAAAACAGTGCCAAACAGAGCTATAAGCATGAACACTGCTCACATTGATCTCCTCCAGGACATCCTGTAGTTCATGTGACTCTGCTCCTGTCAGAGCTGCTCCCATGTCGCTGAGGTAGATGGGATTATCAACCACTCTTTGGCCAGCCTGCATCATCTGGAGAACTGACTCTCTGACA